>NC_056738.1:7100892-7118392 GCF_019279795.1 Protopterus annectens | reverse complement strand
TTTGGGTGGGGGCTCAGCCCTCTGCGTTAAAAGTGCAGGAATGCTGTTCATTGTTGACCTAACAGGAATGTATTAGTCTTTCTCTCCCAGTCTTGGTCTGTCATACTCCATTCTCCATTTTTTTTGCCTCAACAATTGCCATAAATGAGAAAGATGAATATGGATTCCATGGACTCAACAGGGAGTCATCACATTTATGTCTGTCTTAAAGTCTTTTAACATCATGGTACACCAGTGGTCATCCATACAGGAATATGCAGTGTAGAAAAAGGAAGCAACTCTATGCCTTCATAGCTGAATTTCTTAGAAGATCTATACAGGACAGCATGGCATACATGGCTCTAACACACAGCCTCAAAAGAGCAGTACAAAATGACATAGATAAGCAAATAACTGCTGATGAAATGTTAAACAGTTAGTGTAGAGCTGGAAATGGAGGATAGGGATTGCTAGGTATCATGGTAGGAAGATACAGACATCAAATCCCCAGCACTGTAGAAGAAGCAGCAGAGGAAATGAAACTGGAGTTCATTCTTAATTTTGGTGTAAATGAATAGTTATTTTATAAGTACCATAACCTACTTCAGATTAATAGTGTCTTTGACTTTTTTTTGAGTATGTTCCCTCATCTAATAAGGTGTACTTAACAAGTATCAGTAGAAATTATGTGAATATAACATGAAAGCAGTTTGTTATCAAGACAGAAGACAGACAGAAGACCTACATACTGGACTTTATTAAATGCTATCAGTATATGTTCCAGGAGACAGCTCAATGCACGGCATTGCATTGCTTAGTCTCACTGAAATGATTTTACATGAGTCATGGCTTCTGTAGCAGTCAGGACTAGAATGATTTAGTCCTGTTCTAGAATTGTGATCTCTGACCACCTAGGATAAAACAAAGTTTGAAGTTCAGCTTCATTTTACACAGGAAAAAAGCCCTAAGTACTTGATTCCTTTCATGGTGCAGGTGACCTGTATTCAGTTAACAACTTAGATGCTTGCAGGTAATGGCCAGGGAGGAGAATGAGCAGGAGCAGTCACTGCCAGCATCCCAATGGGGAAGGAGAGGGTTTGATTTACCACATTGGGTTGACACCTATGAGGAACATAATTTGTTACCCAGTTGTGCTAGCCAAGCCTGTGTAATCACGGTACTCAGCACCAGTAAACTGAGAAGTATCCGGTCCATAGAGGTATGATTCCTTTGGGAGACTGAAATAGCAGGCTCAGTAGAGCTGTCATGGTGAAGGGCTCCCAAAAAAGAGAGTCGAGGCCACCCTCAGGACAAGCAAGGTACCCCACTCCACAGCTCCAGACTCTTGACTGGAAATGGAGAGCTGATTGGGACTCCCAGCTAGTTATAAATGGTTCAGAGGATTTTTGCCCAGCCTGAGGAAACCTGTCTCCTGTGGTCCTAGAACAACAGATGAACTGGATGCATGTAGTGGTGCCACTGGCCAAGAGCTTGGGGGAGCAAAAAAAGAAAAAAAAAATAGTTCCAAAAAAAGTAGTTTAACTGTTTAATTGGGATGACAGGATTAGGATATCAAGAGATGTGTCAGGAAAGAGGCTTAACAAAAGACATGGGAACTGGACAGAAGACAGAGGATTACAGAGAAAAAGTAGCCATACTCACTATCTACTTCTATTGGTTTGTCATTGAAGAAGGTATGGGAGGAGAGAAGTGGGGTGATAACCATACAAAACAGCAAAAATATTATGTTTATAACATCATTTACAAATGAAATATCCTTGAAGAATGCTCAAAACTAGAGACTGATAAACTAATGGGACCAAATGAGATTTTGTATCGAATTTTAAAGGAACCAACAAGAGAACTGCTGGGACTGAATGACACAATATGGATGTTAGGTCTCACAAGTGGCTTGAGAAATGGATTGCCACTTATGTAGCTCTACTACTGTTTTTCAGCTCTTCTTTTAATATTTTTTAAATGCAACAAGGTAACCTTACCATGGGAATCTAGATTTCTAGCTAGTTACAGACTGGTAACCAAGTTACCACAGACATTGCAAATGCTGATCACTGTGCAGCCCCTCAATAAAAAATAACCTTATCAAAGCCTTAAATTAAACAAATCAATACTATAGTAAGTATTTTTATTCTTGGAAGCTACTAATATATTTATAAACATATATATATATATATATATATATATATATATATATATATATATATATATGTAGGTTCATATTAGAATGACGAAAATGCATTTTGTCCAATGAATTTTTAATTCTTTCCCTGGGAAAGAAGTCGCTTGACCGCTTCATTGCTTTGCCTGTTCTGGAGTGTAGTGTGGTCCCTTGTGCGGTATAGCTCCTGAGCATTATTGTGCAACAGTTACTTACCTTAGGGTTAGGGTGCGGGTTAAGGTAAGTGCATATGTATGAAAGTGTTTACTGTTTTTTATTTTGCGTTAGATGTATGGCTGAGTTATTTGTGTCTGTGTTTTTAGCTGTTTACTTTTGTTTTGGGGGCATGGGATTAGGGTTAAGGTAAGTGTGTTTGTGTTTGGAACTGTTTATGTAAATGTGCGAGAGTTACTGACCTTAGGGTTAGGGTGCGGGTTAAGGTAAGTGCATATGTTTTGAAATGTTTACTGTTTTTTTTTTTTTTTGTTAGATGTATTTTTGGGTTACGTGCGTATGTGTATTTAGTTGTTTACTGGTTTTTGGAGGGGTATAATTAGGGTTAGGGTATGTGTGTATGCATTTGGAAGTGTTTAATGTGTTTAATGTGTTTGTTTGGGGGGGGGTTTGAACAGCGATTTCTTTCCCTAGGAAAGAAATCGCTGTTCTATGGTTTCAACATTTTCAGCTTTCGCTGAATATGTGTCGATGTAACACCGTTCGCTGGTTTCAGCATTACATTATTTATTTATTTATTTATTTGACATTTGTTTACTGGGGTGGTTTGATTGGGTCTACAGAACCTGTTTTCAGCAGAGGCCCACGGAGAAAAGCTCCACATACAGTACAATACAAATACAGTATAATCCAATGCAATAAAGATTACATTAGAAATACTATACAAAAACTAATATGTTATAATATATTACTACACATCTAAACAGTTCTATACAGTTAAAATATTACAGACAATAATAGTTGCTTTCATCATACATGATGTAAAAATAGCATCCAGAAAGTTAATGATGCAGACATATAGCGAGTGAGAGTAAAGAAAAATAGAAGCAATAAAGCCTAAGCAGTAGCTTAAGGATATTTTATGGAAGCAGAGAAGGAGTTAGAAGAGCTTTAGGAGCTTGCAGTCTGTAAGGAATTGAAATGTGAGAGAAGAGGAAGATCTGAGCATTAGGCAGGCTTTATGCAGGAGCAGAGCCATGTATTTCTGAGATGATTTTTTTTAAAGAGGCTTTGAAATGGGTTAGGCCAGGAATAAACCTGGTAGCTAGAGGTATTGAATTCCAATGTATAAAACACTGTAAGAAACTTCTTCATTTTCAGTCCATATATCTCTCTGGTTAATCACTGCATATTAATCAGATCAGACAAAAGTAGTAGAAGTGGCGAACTTAAACTAGTCTTAAGTCAAAAAAAAAAAAAAAAAATATATATATATATATATATATATATATATATATATATATATATATATAAAATTGTACAGAATTACTAAGTATTTGAAAGTAATCCAAGCAAGGCAGGCAGTCTGTTTCCAGGCAAAAATCCTTTAAGTACACAGACAAGCGATTCAAGTAAAACAAAAATAGAATAATAGTTTCCTCACAAGCTTTCTAAATATATATATACTTTTTATCAGGCAAGGGAGTGGTTTATTGTGCTGTAAAACAAAGTGTTATTGGCACACATGTTAAATTCACATCCCTTCCTCCATCAGTGTGACATTCGAGCTAGTCCTGCCCTACTTAGTAGCTGTCTTAATAATATAACCCTTATGTACTTTAAATAAAATTGATAATGATGTGATACCTCTTATTTAACCAGATTATTGAGTAGATTATTAAGTCTGTGATTTTATCTAAGACAATATACTACATGGCTGGAAATGTATCAACCTTAGTCCATCAAAAAATATATATAAGTATATACATATACACTTTGCATGTAAAAAATTCAATAGTAAAAATCATATTCGATTTTCATAATCTGTTGTTAACAAAGATCGCTTTTGTCCTTTTAGACTTTTTCAGGTCTGTGTACAAGAACCCTAAAAACTATCTATAAAAATATATATAATTGTATAATTAGTCAGTATTGTTATTACACATCATTTTGAATAAAGTGGAAAAAAGAGAACCAGAAAAAGAAAAAAATAATAAGAAAAAATGTATGACGATGGAAACAAAATACACACTTAAATTACAACTGATTTAAAATGGTATTTAAAACCAACTGGCAGAATAAAATAAAATAAAATAAAATTAGTCATGTAAACAATGTGGCAATTTTCTTAGTTCCAGTGCACTTTTAATTGAACAGTAGTAGTTTAGTCCAGGCTTCTTAAAGGAGTACAGCTTTAATTGCCACATGAGTTCATGTTTCTCCAGAATATTCGGTATGTCTCCTTCAACATCACCCATGTCTATGCGATCCAGGATCTGGAACTTAAAACCTGTGCGTGTTTTTTATGAAGAAAAAGCCTTTTGGCTAGTGCATTATTTTTACATCCAGACTGGATTTCTGACAGATGACATGAAATCCTACGTTTGAGTTTATTTAGAGTCTTGCCCACATAGAATGCATCACATTCATTGCACTGTGCCATGTAAATTACTTTTGTAGTGTTACAGTCACCCCCTGCACTGGTCTTAATGATTTTCTTTAAACAAGGGCAATAAAAACTATCATCTTGCTGTATAAATATACAAAATGTGCAATTAGTTTCACACCTTTTAGTGTTTCTCTGATATGGTCTAGGTTTAAATTCAACAAAACTTCTAATGTTCCTGGCCTTCCTATAAACAAAGGATAGGGATTCACCTAAGATGTTAATCAGAAAAGGGTCTCCTGTGACAATGTCCCAGTTTTCTTCAATAATATTTTTGATACTGTGATAATCCAAAGTATATGTCAGGATGCAGCTATTTTTATATTTGTTATTCTCTGTGGAATTTCTTAACATTCTCCTACTGGGGAGGTTGAGTGAAGGTGCTTCAGTCCTTTTCAGTTCTATAATGGGTTCCAGGATGTTTTTTAACATCTGACTTTCATAGCCTCTCATTAGAAAATTATTCTCTAAGTTGTTCAGGTTTCTCAAAAATGGTTCCATCTCTGTGGTAATTCTAGCTAATCTATAGCCTTGGGACTTCATTACATTATACTTGTTTTTTGTAGGATGTAGACTTTTACTGTGGAGTAATAAGTTAACCCTCATTGGTTTTCTGAATAGATCAGTGGTGATTCTGTTATTGTTGGTGTCCTTGGAAATCTGCATATCTAAGAAAGTGGACGAAATATAGCTATGGGAAGAGATAAACTTCAGGAAGGGGGTTGTTTGATTGAGGTAAGTGATAAAATCTCCAAGCTGCAAGGTGTCACCTTCCCACACAATAAAGATGTCAATAAAACATAAATAGCATGTGATATGCTGCATGTAGTCTGTGTTGTTTAAAACAAAGTCCTCCTCCCACTTGTCCAGGGCTATGTTAACTATGCTGGGAGCCATGGCAGCCCCCATTTCTATACCAGTTTTTCATTTGTAGTGTTTGCCATTGAAAGTAAAGAAATTGAAGTCCAATACAAGATTAATGAGCTCGCTTAACTTTTGCAGTTGTGCCTGTGTACCTTGAAGATGTTTCTTAAAAGACTCAATAGCTGCTGTTATATAGTAATTGTGAAGGAGCACTGTGTACAAGGATTCCATATCAATAGTTAATAAAATACTGTCAGCTTCCACTGTAATGTGTTTTTATTTTCATCAAAAAATCCATTGGATCTCTTATGTATGATTTATTCTTTTCAGCTCAAGGTAAATGGCTGTGGCTTCAGTAAGGGAACCTCCACTTGCTACCACTGGTCTATAAGGTGGGTCTTCTCTGTTCTTGTGTGGCTTTGGTATTCCAAAAAAGTAAGGTAAACATGGGCATGGCCTCCATAAATAATTATAAAGATTTTCAGTAATAAATTTTTCTTCCCATAATGTGGTGAGATTAGTGTTCCATAAATCATATGCTCTTTTTACGTCATCCATGGTAAATAACTCATAAAATCTGTTATCCTCTAGCATGTTCTCTATCTTTTAGTTGTAGCTAGTGGTATCAGTCACAAGTATACCTCCTCCCTTGTCTGCCTTCATTACACGCCTGGATTTATCATTGCCTAGCTCAAACAATGCTTTTCTTTCTCCCTGTGTTAAGTTATAAAGTTTTTTCTTAGAAGGTTTTTTAAGGAGTTTCCTGATATCCATCTCACATTTCACTTTGAAAGCAGCTAATGTTTGGTGCAGTGGTGGACAATAGGTGCTAGGCCTTTTTATAGTTTCATCAATAGACTTATTTTCAATGTCATTACTTTTGCCATGAAACTTATCCTTAAGTTGAGCTTCCTCACAAAATTTCCACCCATGTAGTATATTGACTTGGATAAATATATTTCCAGCTATGTAGTATATTGGCTTGGATAAAATCACATACTTAATAATATACTTAATAATCTGGTTAAATAAGAGGTACCACATCATTATAAATTTTATTTAAAGTACATAAGGGTTATATTATTATGACAGCTACTAAGTAGGGCAGGACCAGCTCGAATGTCACACTGATGGAGGAAGGGATATGAATTTAACATGTGTACCAATAACATTTTGTTTTACAGCACAATAAACCACTCCCTTGCCTGATAAGAAGTATATATATATATATATATATATATATATATATATATATATGTATTTAGAAAGCTTGTGAAGAAGCTATTACTCTATTTTTATTTTACTTGGATTGCTTCTCTGTGTACTTAATAAAGGATTTTTGACTGGAAACAGACTGCCTGCCTTGCTTGGATTACTTTTGAATACTTAGTAATTCTGTACAATTATATATATATATATTTTTTTACTTAAGACGAGTTTAAGTTCGCTACTTCTACTACTTTTGTCTGATCTGATTACTATACAGTGATTAACTAGAGATATATGAACTGAAAATCTTCCACACAGAGAAGTTTCTTACACTGTTTTGTTTTTGGACCCACTACACTTGTTTAGTGGGTTGTTTTGAGACTTCGGGGGTGCCACGGAGATTACTTGAATTCCAATGTATAGAAACAGAGTATGAATACAGAAAGTGACCAGGTTTTCTTGTGGGTTTTGAGATAGCTAAGAGATTTTTGTCTTCTGACTGTAGGGATCAATTTGGTGTGTAAGGTGCAACTAGATTTGCTAGTGCAGGGCAGGCAGTAGGCTTGAAAATAAAACTGTGCAAGGTGGATAGCTGAATAAAGGCAAGTTGGTTGGGTAGTTCAAGCCAATTTAATTCTAGGAGTGGTTTACAGTAGTGTGTGTGATATTTAGAGTTTGTGGCAAACTTTGAAATGTTGTTGCAGCACTGTTCCAACTATTAGGGTAGAATTTTGTAAGTTAATTAAGATAGGGACACCATACAGAAGAGGGGGAAGTAAATATGTTTTTGCAAGGGTAGTTTTTGGTTGCTGCAATAAAAAAATGTTTGTTTCTATATGAGTCCCATTTTGGATGAGTTTTCTTTATATTTTGCTGTATATGGGGGTCAAATGAAAGTTTATTGTCAATGATAACACCTAGAAGTTTGGTTTCCAGCACTATTTCTATGGCGGTTTTGTCAGATGCATGGATATTGAAATGATCAGTGACAAGGAAGGTGTTTTTGGGATGAAAGAATACTAGTTTTGTCTTCTTTGGATTAAGAGACATATTGAGATTCTATCTATCTATCTATCTATCTATCTATCTATCTATCTATCTATCTATCTATCTATCTATCTAATCTACATATATGGGTCCCCTACCTTTTGTTGAAAAATGGATAGCTGAACAGTGGAAATGTCAATGGTATATAATGTTGAGACAGTTAAGTAGGGTTGGATGAGTGAGAGTGTTTGTGTGTGTGTGTGTGTGTGTGTGTGTGTGTGTGTGTGTGTGTGTGTGTGTGTGTGTGTGTGTGTGTGTGTGTGTGTGTATGTAAGTTTGGGTTATGGTCAGGAATGAGTGAAGGATAGGTATTCTATGTTTGTGGGTATGTTTGTGCATTTTAGGGTTATGGTTAGAGTTAGGTTAGGGGATAGATAGAGTGTTGTTTGTGTGTGTTTGTGAATGTTTGTGTGTCCAAGTGTGTCTTGTGTAATGGCAGTCTTATGGGAAGGTTTTTATGAAGGTAAGGTGTAGGGTTAGGGTTGAGGGAAGGGGCAGTATTTGAGTTAGGGTTAGCACCTCCTTAGTAATGGGTCCTTTCCATGTCACAACTGATGTCATCCTTTCCAAGATGCAGTGTGACTCACAGGCAGTGTGACTTCTTCTGTGGCATGTGTGCATAATATATTTGTGTACCGATTGTTTCAGTAGTCAGTTCATGTACAGGAATGGCTATCATCTGTAAGTGTGTGTTTCTTCCTCTTATTGTCTAGAACAGGCTGCAAATACATTTACAAGCTATATCTATATAGTGGCTTGTGCTGTGTGCCCACTTTTTAGCAGAAACATGCAGGTAATACATAATGGCGATGTCATCCATTGAAATGTGCAGTGTTACATTTGCCAAATAAATCTGTTATTGCGCTTGTGTTTCAGCAGACTTTCATTAGCCTGTGATGTTAGCTACATATTTCAAGTCCCAACATCACTGCTTATAGTCAATGTACATGTAGTTAACATTGTTGTCAGCCATATGTGCTATGTTCAGATGTAGAGGTTGTTTCCTGTTACAACAGTTTACTCTACATTCCCTTTGGGATGGCTGTATTGAAGACCGATGTTGTCATTTGAATAGACTGTCATTATTTAAAAGTTGTAGTGAGATACCTTCTCAGGACGGAGGACATGAGGCAATGCCATGTATGTTGCTGCCTAAATAAAGCATGTGTTGCAATATGGGATTGTATCCACATTGCACGTAGTTGCTGTTCTACTGTCACAGTGACAGTAGAAGGGGGCTACAAGATGTGTTTGGGTATACCTAGCATCAGGCAATGTTGTTTGACATACAGTCAGATTCTGTCTAAGTAATTACAGGGACACATATTCCTTGATTCATACACATGATGTAGTGCTTTCACATAACTACACATATGACAATTGGTGTTACACTTATATCATGGCATATTCATTGATCCCACTATGGTGTTGACTTTCTCAATGCTTAGGCAAGTGTTCCAGACTAGCACTGAGTGACTATAAGCATTTGTGCCCTTAAATGTTCTTCAGGAAAGGCATCTCCCCAATTGTACTTTGTATGTTTAGAGTGCTGGAGGCCTCCTCCATCTATGTTAGCTGATGTAAATTATGGTCAAAGTAGAGCTGGTTTAATGACTTCACATAGGTGGTGTTCAACAGCTTGTATAACATTTCCACTGTGGAGCATGTGATTAATAGTTATATTGTTAGTTGAAGGAGTTGTACAGTTTATGTTCAGTTCTAGCATAAGGATTAATTTTGTGTGAACATCCCAACATCACACAACAGCCATTACATCACATCAGTCTTATCCCTTGATATATTGTACAAACACACGTTAATGTAGCTTTGGATTTCATAGTAGTAGACATTTGTTCTTTCAGTGTCATGGTAAGAGTGCTACTATGGCACATGCATTGTGTCCTGTGGTGTACACATGTGTGCTCCAGATCTTAGATGGTATGTGTACAAATTAAGGCAAAACCAGTGGAGCGAAATTCATCTGATCAGTTGCTGGATGAAGGTACTTTGGAGTCTTCCATAGGAAACTAGTGCAAATGTCCAGTTGGAGTTGCACAATAAGGGGAGGAACAGTAAACTGTGGCAACTCTGATACAGCCAATGTTGTGGGATGATAGGACAGTGAGTTCCCATATGACAGAGAAATGGATGACACAGGATGAAACCGAAGAGAATGTGGCATAGGAAGATGCATTGGAACTACCTTCAGAATGCCCACAGAAAATGGAGAACAAAGAATATGCCCTCAGTTTACAGGAAAATGACCTAAGAGAAGAGTTGCTTGATTTACTAGAGATGGACAGACATATTAAGATCAGTGAAAGAAGCAGATTACAGAAAGTCAATAAAACCTCAAAAGTTAGAAGTTTGATAAAACAAATGAACACAGTAATTAGGGCTGTCTACAGAAATAAATGCAATATAACAGAAGTAAATAGGATATATTACTGTGCAGTTAAATTAATAACAGATAAAGTCTTACCACAAAAATTCAGGGTAGTAAGGGAAAGGGGAGAAATTGAATGCCATCATAGAAGTAGCAAATAGAGAAAACTATAAAGCAATTAAGACTCACTGTTAGAAGACTATAGAAGAGGGAACAGAGCAACAAAAATATTCGGAAAGATAGAGGTGATAAAAGCAATGCAAAGTATCAGAATAGATCAGGATCTATCATGCACTATTGCAAATAATAAACTAAAAATATCAGCACAGACAGAAAAAACTTAGAAGATACGCAGATAAATATAAAGGAAAAGTACAAAATAAGCAATTTATTGATGACCCAAAAAGGTTTTATAGATAACTGGGAAAGAAGGCAAAAGGAATTGAAACACCACCAAAAAAGAAGAAATAGATAACGTTGTGGAGAAATATTTATGAAGACCCTGTGGAACATAACAAAGATGCTAAATGGATAGAAGTAAAAGAAAGAATAATTGGAAAACCCCAAGCCCAGATGCAGTACCTAACTTCTGGTTAAAAGTATTAACTTCTTTACATGAAGGTTTAGTTATGAGTATGAACTGTTTATATGCATATCCTGAACAGACACCAGCCTGGCCAACAACAGGAAAAACAATGTTCCTACTTAAGAGTGAATCTGTAAGCTATCGTAAAAACTATAGACCAATAACTTGCCTTTCAATGACATATAAACTATACACTGAAATTGATGTTGACAGGGTTTATAGTTATTTAGAAGAAAACTCAATCATGGTAATACAACAAAAGGGTAATAAAAGAGAAGTCATATGGAACAAAGGATCATTTGATGTTAAATAAAGTCACAATGGAGAACTGTAAAAAAGGGGAGAATCTAAGTATGGCATGGATGTATTATAAAAAAGCATTTGACAGTATCCCACATTCATGGATAAAAGAATGCTTAAAAATGTATAAGATACACCCTACACTGATCAATTACATTGCAGCAACCATGAAACAGTGGCAAACCACTCTGCGGTTAAGTTATGACAAAGGACAAAATATTATTCCAGGGATAAAAATTCAAAGGGCAATATTCCAGGGTGACTATCTTTCAATGCTGCTCTTTTGTCTTGCCCTTAACCCATTAAGCTGTCTACTTAACAAATTAGGTCATGACTATAATTTGGATCCCGGAAAACAACAAAGTATAAAGACTTCTCATCTTCTTTTTGTAGATGATTTAAAACTGTATATTTAATCATATGAAGAACTGAAAGCACACCTGCAAGTGGTGAAAACTTTTCCAGATGATATAAGAATGTCATTTGGTCTTGATAAATGTTCAAAAGGAACCTTTAAATCCAGAAAGCTGCAGCACCAAGAAAACGTCAGTTTGGGAGAGGAATGTGATATAAAAGAACTTGAGCAAGAAGGAATGTATAAATATTTGGGAACTGATGAAGGATCAACAATAAAGCATGAACAAATGTGAATTAAGCTTGGTAAGGAATATTTTAGAAGACTTAAATCAATACTAAAAGAAGCAATGACATCTAGGAACAAAGTCCAAGCTATAAACCAATTTGTTCTTCCTGTTCTAACTTATAGTTTTGGAGTGACTGAGTGGCCCCAAAAGGTATTGGATAGTTTAGACAGGAAAACAAGAAGGATGCTTCATGCTCATCAAATGATTTATAGAAATCACTGCATACCAAGTCTATATATTCCCTGTTCTGAAGGAGGCATGGGCCTCCTAAAAATTGATTACATATATAAATCTACAATAGTGGGACCATATATACATATCTGCTGACCTTAGCAGACCCAAATGTAGTGAAAGTTTTGAAACATGAGGAGAACAAGTCTAAGATGACTTCCCTGCTTAGTTTAGCAGAAACATATTGGCATCAAGTGGGAATGGAAATCAAACCAGAAGTAGATAATAATCAGGTAGCAACTGAATGTGCCAAGAAACAAAAGAAAGAATATAAGGTTAAGGATCAGATGAGAAGGCAAGAAATGTGGAAAATGCATAAATAGTGTTGCAAGTATAGGAAACTCTTGGAACAACCTCATGTTGATCAAGATCGAATGCAGGAATGGTTAAGGAGAGATGAATTTAAACCAAAAGACAAAAGTTTAATATTGGCAGCTCAAGATACTGCACTACGTACATGTTGGTTTACAAAGTCCATCGAACATGTGGAAGAAACAGACAAATATAAGTTTTGTAAAACAGAATTGGAAACAGTTGCACATCTTGTTGCTGGTTTTGATTTACTAATGGCAGAAGGACTGTATACTGAAAGGCATAATAATGTGGCAAGACTGTTGCACTGTGGATTGTGCAAACATTATAATATTGAAGTAGCTGAAAAACACTGGAAACATGAGCCACAAAGCATCATAGAAAATGATGAAGTTTATATCACATGGGATCATCCATTACCAACGGTTCAAAAAATAGATGAAAGAAAACCAGATATAGTACTCCGTAAAAAGAAGACAAAAGTAACATTAATTATTGAAATCACTACACCCAGCGATTACAGTGTCTTGCTTACAGAGAGACACACAGTCATAAAGTACCAGGATTTGCAGGCAGAAATGAGAGCAATGTGGTAGAAAGATATCCAGACAGTTCCAGTAGTAGTAGTAGAAGCAACAGGTCTTATAAAAAAGAATTTACAATTGTACTTAGATATGTTACCAATACATGTAACTCCGTACGAATTGCAGAAAGAGTCATTATTGGGCACATTGTGGATGATAAGAAGAGTACTTCTGGCTGACATCAAAGACTGAAACAATACTAAATTTCATGAACTTTAATTATACCTTGACTTAAGAATGAGGTCCATTCCCACCATGGTATTAGAAACCCAAGACATTGATAAATTAAAAAAGAGAAACCTTCTTTGTCCACAGAACATTGATATATGACTGATCATAACTGCATGCACATTGCCATCAGTCTGAAATGATGATATGACATTCATTATCAGGGGTCCTTTTTTAATTCACACATTCATTTCATTTATTTTTGACAATACCCTTAGCTACCTCTTGTGGCACATGCCAACATTAAACAACTCTGGCAATACATTGCATCATAGTGTGGTACTTGCATCTGTTCTTATCTGTCTGAACAATAACTGTGTTTTCAGGGCTCATGACCTTTCTTATTATCATGTATGTAATTGGTTTTGTGAATCTGGAACTTTGTATAATAACTGTACCAGGCAGGAGTGTTTTACACAAAGGGTATTACATATGTCAAACTCTCCTCCCACATTTATAAAACCCTACTGAAACAATGCACAATATGCAACTATCCCATTATGTATGTACTGTTCTTGTAAACTGTCATCTCAACTCAGCATTTTAATGGCATTCATATGTCATGTACTCCCCTCTATTACAAGATTAATTTGTGTAACTGTCACATTCTATAATATCATGTCTGCTTTGATTTACCTCTGTTTGCTCAGGAAGTGTGACCACCATTAATTATTATGACATACGCACTGCAAAATTTTACTATTACAAAATTTTCTTTGTAACATAAGCACCTTCACATGAATTACCTTACTATAATTTAGAGATTTATCCTTCCCTCTTATGCATTTCTCTATGCATCCCTTTGATTTCTGTGCACATTGTCTTCCGTATACTTTCCCTTTCTTGCAATTTATGTATTGTAATTGCAATTGCCATTTCCCCTACCCTCTTATTTATTTCTCTATTCATATGTTTGAATTGTGATGTGTATATTACACTCAGTACACTTTCTGTGCTTTGTACAGCTTGCGTTATTTTCCCTGTGTAGCTTTTCATACTGTCCGTGTGAGCACGCTTGACAGGTTTACACATAGGCAAACATGTTTGTTTGCTGTGTGTGCTCATGCTGCTCAACATGTTTTCCTGGTCAGCAACAGAAACTATGCTTGTATTCGTGTTAGCATGATGGGCATCATGCATATGCGATCAGCACAGCTGCTCATCACACTAACAAGTAAACATCATGCAGGCTTCATGTGAAGCCTATGTGATCATTCATTAATCCCAGCCTTAGATTATTTGCTGTCCTGTAAGGCAGAAACTATTTTTTTATGAAGTGTTATACTACTTTTGCTAGCTAGTACCTTCATATACAGACGTAATGCCACTGCTGTTTTATTTATGCAGTTACAGAAACAGACAACCAAAAAAAAAAACAAAAAAAAAACTAACAGGCTCAGAAATTGCATTACTGTGCTGAAATCACAAGTTGCATATATAAAGATCATGTGTGCAGTAATCCTTTTATTTTCATAATGTTGTGTTTCTTGATATTTGTCATCCAGAATTAAAATTCTGAGTGCTTGCGTAAGTGCATTGCCTTTCTTTTAATAAATAAATAAATGGTGTGAGTCTCTGCATTCCAAATACTCTTGTTGGTTCTCTTGGCTGTTGTACAGAATTTTGCTGTCCTTCTTGGTGACATGAATCTGTGGCTTCTGCCTTTAAAGGGAAAGTCCTTAAAGGAAAACTCCACCATCTCCTGCAGTTTAACTCAATCTTTAGGTTTCTTTTCTCTCTACAGTATGGTTCCAGTATTGTGCACGTACCAGAAACTTGCTTGTAGTTCTTTAAACTTTTACTTCCTTGCACTGGAATTCAAGGAAGAAAAGCCCATCTACTTTTTTGAAGCTTAACGTCTCACGTACTTTGCAGAGGAATTTGTGTCTGCCTGCATGACATATCATAGACTCAGTTAAATCTGTAGTTTATCCTGCCAGGTACTGCTGTCAATCTTAGATGGGTAATTAAAAGAAAACTCCACCTTAGTACTCAAAAAACGTAATTTTTTTTTCATTGTATCTTTATTTTGGAGCTATTTTAAGGCCTCAAAATCAGTCCAAGTGCTTCTTTTACAGTGTTAATGTGTTTCCCTCAAAATGGCAGATGATGGGGCCTGCCTTGTTAACATGATCTTGTTTGCTTGCTTTCATTCTTTCTTCCCAGGATACATTTCAAGTCCTCATTATATTACTCATGCTAGACATAAGGAATTGGTGTTGTTTTCTCATGCCAATAAAATAAAATGACAGGACTGTGAAGCACTGTCATCTAAACACACCTTCTGAAACAGAGCTGCTTCTGTGTTTCCCTTACTGAACCTCATTTATGTCTGTTGTTCTATGCTATAAAAAGCTGTTAGCTACTTTCAGCAAAAGAAAGAAGGTAAGGAGCAGGCTTTTGTAATGGGATTTTGTTTGTAGTTCTAAAAGAATTGGCAGATCTTCTCCCACACAGTCAGGCTAAGGTGTGAAAACTCTCACTGCGGTAAATGATCCTTGCTGCAGATTTACAAGTGACAAGTAGTAGAACTAGAAACTAATTAACTGATTAATTGCCCAACTAGGATTGACAGCAGTACCTGACAGGGTAAACTACAGATTTAATGGGTCTATATTGAATTAGTGAACGCTTAGAAAAGCGAACACTAATACATCGACCGTGTTTAAGTGAAAGCTTAAATTCTCGAACACCCAGAACAGAATTTTTTTTCACAGGGAAAAAAATCGCTGAGCTGGTTTTGGGAGTTAGCCATTTCCTCCACTGTGGTGCGATCTCGGAGTTGGTATATTTAAGTAGGGGGATGTGGGGGGTGAAGCCCCCCACATTAGATAATGTTTTAAGTTTCATTTGTTTTTTTTTTTTTTTGCAGACCAGCGATTTGTTTCCCTGTGAAAAAAATTGCTGTTCCGGGTGTTTGAGATTTTAAGTTTTTGCTTAAAAACGGTCAATGAATTAGTGTTCACTTTTCTAAGTGTTCACTAACTCAATATAGACCCGATTTAACTATGTCTATAATATGTCATGCAGGTCAAGATGAATTCCTTTGTAAAGTATGTGAGAAGCTGAGCTAAAAAAATAGGTAGGCTTTCCCTTCCTTTGACTCTAATGCAAGGAAATAAAAGTTTTTTAAAAGTACAAGCAGTTTTCTGTTACCGACAGAATGCTGGAACCATACTGTAGGGAGAAAAGAAACATAAAGGTTGAGTTAAACTGTAGGATAGGGTGGAGTTTTCCTTTAATCCTACTAATGTCAGGAGCACAACAGCTGATATAAAAAAGACAGAAAGCTGCGGAACTGTTTTCCACTGTTTTATTGCATAGAGGAGGAGAAATTAACACTCCCCTTTCAAAGCAAAACAAAGCAATTAGATCAGTTAGTGGTTTAAAGGCAGGTGTCATCTTTTCTGACAAATTTACATAAGCAGCAACACAGTATTGAAATGCTAAGCTTTAAATGTTGGTTATTTATAGTAGTTTATATGTTAAGAATGATAACTTAAATGTAGTATCAAAGATTTCTGTGACATTTAGAGAAAAGTCAGAAAATATATTGTCTTGTAAAGTATCAGCAAATGTACTATTTTCAAGCCCCCCCCCCCCCCCCCCACACACACACACACACAGGACAGAACTGCAGAAAGGGAGGCAAGTGGCAACAAGTGGCAATCCCATCAACTAGGTGCACTGATAATGTTCATAAAAGGTTATTTTATGCTTTTTTGGTGACATCCTTCCAGAGCGGGATGCACATCTGGTACATGCAGATCCATGGTAAGAAATTCCCACTGACCTTGAATCAGTTCTTACATTGTTAGTGTGTATGAGCATTTTGTAGTCCACAAAGAAAATGTGACCATTGATAGCAACCATAATATACAACTGAATTTACACACACACACACACACACACACACACACACACACACACACACACACACACACACACACACACACACACACACACACACACAAAGTCAGATATGTGCATTTAAACACAGTACTGCATTCCACATATAGTATTCTACATGCTGCATACATTTTTATATACACATACAAATGCACACGTGAGCGCGCGCGTGCACACACACACACACACACACACACACACACACACACACACACACACACACACACACACATATATATATATATATATATATATATATATATATATATATATATCATCATCTTCTTTCGGCTGTTCCCGTTAGGGGTCGCCACAGTTGATCACCTGTTTCCATTTCTTCCTGTCCTCTGCATCTTGCTCTGTCACACCAACCACCTGCATGTCCTCTCTCACCACATCCATAAACCTTATCTTAGGCCTTC
>NC_056738.1:7090892-7095892 GCF_019279795.1 Protopterus annectens | reverse complement strand
TGCTACAGTTGAGATGCAATGCTCTGCAATAGAACAGCTTGTTTTTTTGCAATAGTAGAATTAATAAACACCAGTGAAAAGCACATCTTTTCATGAACGTTTTGTTTCTTGCACAATTCAGCTAATATTTATTTTTTTAAATAATTAGAGATGTATATTTCTAGAACATATGCTACAAAGCTGGCAGAAAAATTGTGACGTTTACTATCTAAACATGGTGTTTACTTTTAAATGTTTTAGTTTGCAAATGCAAGCATCCACTACATAAGTACTGTACAGCTATAAATGTGAATTAATGGAGAAATGTGTATTACAGTTGAAAATTAGTTTTACTCAGCACACATAAAGACTAAACTGTTTCTCTCTCCTTTGAATTCTACAGCAGGCAGTGTCAATATCAGTATGGAAGCTAAATCAGGACAATTTGAATTAAGAAACACTCATTCCTAATTTCTTTAAATATGATAGCAGTAATTTATATTAAATAATTGCAATGTTAATATTTCTGAAAGCACTGTGTTTTACTTAAAAGTGACATGAACCTATTCATTAAAAGATCAACATATTGAAATTGTGTTTGTGTCCTTTACAGAGAAACTGAATAGGCAGTTAGCAAACCTGCCAGGACTTCAAATATGCCTCTGGGAATGGAATTTGCTTTCATGTCTCCATCTGTCAAAAGCATGCCCTGCAGGCTGCCTTGGGAAGCATTCCCAAACAATTTCAAAAACCTCCACATGCTTAGGGGCTCTTCAGTCCCAGTGAATAATTATGTACTTGTTTGTCATTCTGTTTCATCTGAAAACTGTAAGCTGGGGCATTCTGATATTGTTAGAGGATCGGTGAATACCACAGTTGATCTGAAAGGTACATGATAGACAACTAAGTGTGCGTTACTAACTTACCAACTTCTCAGATATCTGACACTAGGTAAGTATTTGCATATATTAACATTTAAAGTAACTTTCAATGAAATTTAATTTTAGGGGACTTCAATTTGTATTGAAAATAGAACATATTTAAATGTATTTAATCTATGTGTTAATATTGATGAATCCTAGTCCACAGTTTTGGTTATCATATTTTAGGCCAGCACATTTTTAGTTTGAAGGCAACATGGCTCTGTCTTTTTTTCAGAATACAGCAATACATTGTAAATAAGATTGCTCATTATACTAGTCTTCTGGTCTCATGGATGAGCTAAGGTGACTGAAGCCTCCTTAGAAGGAAAATGATTATGGATTGTTATTCTCCTCAGTATTCAGAAATTGCTCAAAAGTGCTTAATTTAATGCAGGGCTTACTCTCTAGATGAAGTCAGTAGTATTGTCACCTAAATTACAAAGGAAAGTACAGGCTGTTGTGAATGTACACACCATGGAACCACTATATATTATGTATTAAAGATATACAATATACAGAAACTCCAGTCTAAGGTAGATAATTAATATGTGAATGATGAACAGTTGAAGGCTTGGCAGGGTGACAAGTGCTCTGCTTTTTGCAATGCAGGCCACCATCACAAGGAAATCCTGTGATGTAGATGATGATGATGATGATGATGATGACGATGATGGCAAAGTCTGACATGCATCACTTAAAGAGGTTATGCTGAAAAAATTAGATGCAGATTACAGCTCTGAACAAGCTGATTTGTGCATCTTCCTCCTGACTAGCATGGAGTTTGCATTCTTTTGTAAGGGAAGAGGAAATTATAACCACTGCTTCATGGGAGGGGCGTGGAAATGAAAGCTCCTTTCATGAAATCGTTACAGTATTTATAGGTCTGATGTTGCTTTGCAAACAGAAAAATTGCTGAACGTGGGAAATAGTTTGCATGTTTCACAGCTAACCATCTTCAGATACAGATTTTGGCTCTAGATGATTGTCATTGTTGAAGTGGCACCCTGATCCCATGTGAAAAAATGGGAAAAGGGGATTGTGGATGCATGGATCATGTGAAAAAATGGGAAAAGGGGATTGTGGATGCATGGATCAGCAGTTGGATGACATTCCCTAGCCTACAATCTGCAGTAGCAGATGTGAACATATCAGAGTGCTGTCCCAAATTTTGCTTTAAAGTACTCCATTAATTTTTCCATGTTAGCTGCAACAACTCATTTTGTACCACCAACCCTTACGTTCTGTGTATTAGTTCCCATACCAGCTCACTGAATTCCTTTAAAGCCTAACCCATTCCTGCCTTGCTCTACCATTCTGTAAATGGAAGTACTTCAGTAGAAACCAAGAGGAAACATATGCACTATGATTCTTATCCATCTGTCTTGCATCCAGTCACAGTAATGCTGTAGATTTGTCTCACGAGATCTTCCCCTTATAAAACTATATTGTTTATAGTCTTATCGAATTTTGAGTTCCAAAATGTTATTTTCCATTCACATCTTTGAAACTGAATTAGTTAGCTCTTTCTGTGTTACCTTTAATCTTTTTATACCCCCTGCTGATGAAAAATGTGCCATGATGGGTTCTCGCCTATTGTTTGCCCAGAAGATTGGCAATTTCATATTTTCTCTTAACATTTCCCCTTGATATGAGGCAGTGCTCAGTCTGCATATCTTCCTGCCTTATTACTTTACTTACTTTTTTTAATGTTACTTAAAATAAATACCAAGAGGTTTCTGTCCATGTTGATACTAATACCTTGTACCCATTATGTATTCAGCGTTTGTGTGTGGTTTCCTAGCGGCATTACTCAATACTTCTTTGCAAGGAAGAAATATTTCCATACTTTATAATAATATTTATATATGAGATGAGTCCTTTTTTGATTTTGTACTCTGCCATATGTATCAAATTATTTATAAGTTTCTGTCATTTACAAAAATGTTTCCATCCCTACTACATTATCAATAAATTAATTAAAAGAACAAGTTCCAGAACTGAACTTTGTGGTCTATCTCTAGCAACCCCATTATTATCAGCTGGCATTCCAAAAGCCCTTCCTAGTTTATTTTTTAGGTCATGTGGTCAAAAACCTAGTACATTTATATGACACAAGCTTACTGCCACAAGTCTCTGTTGCATATTATCATGAGTCCCACTTGCCTCTATTCCCAAATAATGTCTTGTAAGAGTTCCATCACTCTCCTGCCAATGAGTTCAAGCTAACAAGCCTTTCTAGCTCTCCATCTTACTCTCATTTTTGTGAGGTGGGACAATATATGCTTGCTTTCAGTTTCCAGCTATGGTTTGCTCCTCCACATGTTCTTTAAGATGGTTATAGTTGAAATCAAGTGTTAGATTCCATTGCTATGTCCACTTTTAATTAGATTTTCATGACCATTTCATTTTTTGAACAGCTTATTCATTTTATTCTCTTCCTTTGCCTTTTTCTCCAGAAATAAATTTATTAATCAACCATAGGAGAAAAGAAATATAAAGAACAACTTTGAGCAGTATTAGCATTGGTTAAATTCAGTTCTTGATTTTAAGCTGCTTATACACATTTAGATAAGAAACAATTGAGATCTTAATTATTACAGTTTCCTACTTAAATATATCATCAGATTTTAGGGTAAAAGTCTGTTGAGGTGACATCATCAGATCTTAAAGTCACTTGAGGCAACAAAGTTTACCTGTTAATGCAAACAAAATGTACCCATTAATGCAGAGCCAGTGAAAATGAAACAGTATTAATAGGTCTCTTCCTTTGAATTTGAACATTACTGTCCTTCTAAAAAAATGAGTTCCACTGTAAATTTGTTCGCAAATCATGATCACTCAGTAGTCTGTTCTCCGACCATGGTACTCTCAGTTCTGCTGGAGTATCCATTTCCATCCCAAACATTGGGATAGTATTCCTTTATCATTTAGTTGTTTCATGCTATCCTTTTCTATTGCAGTAAAGTAATTTCTTTAGCCCATCCATTAGTTACTTTGTACTATCATGTGGTCCTTTCTTCACTTCTTCTTGTATATTATCATTGCTAACGAGGATACCACCCTCCCTCACTCACTGGCTGCAATATTCTAGATGTACTATTATTTGTAACCTGCACTATGGCTGTATCACATCTGATGGACTTTAACAATGTATTTATTTGTGCTAAATGATACATCCTTTCAAGGATAAGCATATATATGTTTCTCCTTTTCTAATACTTATGATTAGATCTCGCCATATTATTATTACTCATGCAAGTCTTTCCCTTAAATGCAAAGCCTTAAACTTTTTGGTGTTGAATATCATCTGTTGTTTTTTAAGAAATGACATTGGCAAACCATGTCCACATGTTGATTTTTCTCTTCATCCTATGTGACCGTAGTTGCATCTGCACCATCTCTTTTTCATGTAAGAAGATACTCACTTGCTTCCATCTCAAATACTGAATCATAAATGTAGAAGAAAAAACACATCAGCTTATCATGATAATAATTTAATTCCCAGTCTGGGTCAAGGGCCCATACCCACAGCTGTCACCTTCTGTATTATATCGATCATTTCTGAAGCCATGTTCCTAAGTTCTTACTAACTTTAGAACTTAAGGAAGTTCTAGTCCACATATGAAGCACTTTCTCCCCTGGTGCATTTCAAAACTGAGTATTTTCAAAAGGACATACTGCCTAAGATGACAGAACCATTCTCTTAGGAATATGCGTTGTCCACTTCTTCGTTATGGTCTCTATTTATGTGCCCATTACTGATGCCAGGCTGATAAAACAGTAGGTGTCTGGTGCCTGCACAGGACCAGTCTTGTTTAAATGCATCATATGAATAGTCTTCATGTCTTGGGAAATGACACTCTCCTTTTCAAGTTAGCTGTTAGACATGACTGAAGTGGCTCTGCCTATGCTTCATAAATTATGTTAGAACTGAAGAATATATCCCATCTGATCCACAAAAAGTTCAGCTACCTCCACTGCAGTCACTTCATCGGAACTTCTCCCTTTTTGATGTCACCTTTTATATAGTTCTACCATTTACTGAACTCTTCCTTTTATTGCTGGATGTTATTCCCTTCTTTGAGTATAAACTGTGAA
>NC_056738.1:7015892-7085892 GCF_019279795.1 Protopterus annectens | reverse complement strand
TCATTAGAGAATTTTTAAAATCCGCTAACTCACTACATTCCTGAAAAAACTTTCCCAATTACTTCTCTCTTTCCCATCACAACTCCATCATTTGCTATCTACACAAGGAAAATTTCCCAGAAGTCAAGAAAATATAAATTATAAATTATATTAATATACATTTCCTTAAATAACCATCATTCAACATATAATTTTTATTTAATAAACTAATAAAAAATAAATAAATAAATATAAACCAATAATTAAATAATTAAATACTAATTAATTAATAAATTAATGTAATTATAAAATATATAAGTGTAAATGTATATATAGTAAAAGTAGAATAAATATTAAATTATGTATATGTACTTTAATTTAATAACTATGACAAATGTATATTTGTGCAACCAATTTTATCTCAAAAGTGATTTTAACTTCAATATGCTAGCAATAGATGTGGAGTTATTCAAACCTGGCCAGTTATGTGTGTTCAATCTAAGTTGCCATTCCAGTTCAAGTTTTTCTAATAAAAGTTGCCACGCACCACCCCTACTATCTAATTTTTGAACATCAAGAACCACAAATTTAAACTTATGAGAAGTTTCTATACTAACATGTTTTGCTAGAGCATTTAGTTAATTTCTATCTTGTATAACTCTAATGTGTTCGCAAATACGTTCTTTGAATTTCCTTTCCGTTTTTCCTACATAAAACGTGGTACAATTACAACATAAAGCGCAATATACAACCTTTTCGCTGTTACAGCAAGCTTTTTCCTTTAAATGAATTTTGATGCCATATATCAAGACTTCATTGGTTTCAAACACATAAGAGCAATACTTACACCTGCCACAAATAAAAGTCCTACCATACCTTCTACTTAATTTTTGTTCTAAACATTTTTTCAAATTCATACCTTTTTTATACACTATCGGTGGAGTTGAGTCAAAATGACCATGTAATGATGTGTCAGCTTGAATAAGCAACCAATTTTTCTTTATAATATTATTTATAAACCCACTGTCAGAATTAAAGGTAGTAATAAAACTCTTAGTAAAACTTTTAGCATCTGCAGTAATTATAAATTTTTCATTATTATTGTTTTGTATTAAATCAGTAGATGCTAACACAGTAATTTTATTATCTGTATTCCCCTGTACTTTTCATCATTTGTGTATATATAAGATGTAGAATTTGAGAGTGAATGTAAGATCTGATGAAGCTACATAGTGAAAGCACTTATCTTGATTATAATCCTCTATAATAAAGTACTTGGTGGTCAAATATCTTGCGTTTCAACTTGTTTTTGCTCCGTTCTGCAACTTCGATTTATTTTAATATTGATTTTATACTGCTTGAACGAGCATTCACCAGTTGAGCAGCAACTCTCGCTATTTACTTTACAAGTTATTTACTGTTTTGCTGCTAACTGGGGCAAGTCTTCTTTAACATGACCGATATTGAGCTGGACTACGTCCCAAGAGGTGAAGACCGTGGGAATGACCGTGGGAATGAGGTATTGCAACGGAGATTCAAACAATACCTGAATGAAGTTACCAATGCTTCCTGTTTTTTTGGAAATGTGACTGTTACTGGTGACGACAATGAAGCTGCCATTGATTCAGAAAGGCAGCATACACTACTAGAAGGGATCGAGAAGGATTTCATGAAACTGAAACGCTTCCAAACACAGAGAGTACATTTTCAGTTTTGCCTTGACCAAAACATCATTCCAAGAGGCTTACGTGTTTTTATGATGCCAAGTCAAGGCAAGGATTACCCTGAATTGTTAGCGAGATGGCAGCGACTCAACATAGAGGTGAGTCGGAACTATCTGAAATTACTAATAGACTTTTTTGTACCAGAAGAAAATAAGTTGATAGAGAGCATTAATGCTAAACAACAGACATTATATAGAGATTTTCCAGATGAATTGGTACAACCATTGCTGGAAAATTTGTTGGATTGTGTGCTAGCTTTTGAACGGAAGCTACTACAACAAAAATGAAACAAAGCCAAAAGGGACATTAATAATTTTAGATTAAGCCATGACTTTACGTGGCCTAGACCAGGGAATGGACAAAATGAACAGAATGTAATGGTGAACAGTGATAATGTCATAAATGGCTCACAAAATGTAAATAGATATACACAAAATGCTATTTTATGTGACAATAAGAGCAATGAAGTCAAGAAAAATATGTGTGCCTCTAATGCTTTAACCAATAATGCTGAGAATAATAATATGTCAACTTTAAATGCTCAGAAGACATTTATTGCTGAAGATAATGTAGAATTGAATGATGATGCTTGCATAGAAAATGCAATACTTGATGTAACTGAAACAAATACACTTCATTGTAAAGATTCAGTAGATGTCATACATATTATGCATCCTAGTGTGAATTTAGACAGTAACTTATATCTTAATGTTCACATAGTTAAAGATAAGATACCCCAAATCAATGGGGACTCTGAGGCTGTGGTGAGACCAAAGGTGAAGACCTTAGAACAATTAAGTAACAAAACTAATGCTGAATTGTTTTTTTCCTCTACCGATACGCATGGACAAAGGCCCTCAGAGGTTGAGGTCTATGAGTCGAGAGAGGCAGAAGAGGAAGTTTTCAGGGGAGAATCTATCGCACCAAACTCTGAAGAAAATGTGGACAAACAAGCGTTAGTGCATAATTTATCAAGTAAGACATTAACTAATGAAGATATTCAGCTGTTAAGCAAGGGTTTAAATTTTATTCCAAGAAGTCATAGTAAACTAACAGATACAATTACTGACTTAAAAATATTTTGCAGAAATGTTATGTTGAAACTATTATATAAAGCCCAAATAAGTAATACATCTAGAACTGAAGCATTTACATTTAAGAAATTAAGTGATTTTGTACCAACGCATCATCCCCTTATTGAGGCATATTTAAAGTTAACTGAGGATGAGCTACACATGTATTATGGAAATAGAGTAGTGAAGAACAGATGCAATAGGAGAGACAATTTAACTTACAAAGAAAGATTAAGTCTCAAGAAACTACAAGAAGACCCTACAATAGCTATTAGACCAGCTGACAAAGGAGGCAGAATTGTCATTATGGATATGCAAGACTATATCGAAGAAATGACGAAATTAATGCAAGATAAATTTTATGAGTTGATATCTAATGATGGTGTTAAAGAAACCATAAAATATGTAAAGGATACGTTACAGGATATCTTTAAAAGTAAATTGATAGATAAGGAATTGTATGACTACCTTACTATTTTAACACCTACTATTCCAGTTATTCATGGACAACCAAAGATACATAAAGAGAATAGGAACCCACCCATGAGACCGATAGTTTCAGGTCGGGGTTGGGTTACAGAACATCTATCAGTGTTTGTAGAAAAACATCTGAGGGCAGTACTAAATAACAATAGAGTAGTACTTAAGGACTCTAAACAATTTCTTATTGAGTTCTATGATTGTATCCAACAAAGAACAATTACAAAAGACTATTTATTTGTCACGTTTGACATACAATCATTATTCACAGTAATTCCTAATGAATTAGGATTAGATTATATATTACAATATCTGAAAGATCATAGTGACTATACAAATGTACTTATTGATTTAATAGTTCATTTTCTGGAACTAGTTCTAGAAAACAACGCTTTTATGTTCAAGGATAAGGTCTATAGACAGAAAGACGGTGTAGCTATGGGCACGTCTTGTGCTAATAGCTACGCCAATATGTTCCTTGCATATTGGGAAGAGCACATATTATTCACACAAAACTTTTTCAAAAAACGTGATATTCTATAGACATTTTGTAGATGACGTTTTTATTCTTTGGAAAGGGACAGCATATCAACTTGAGTCCACGCATCTAATTATGAATAATTTAATACCATGTCTTAAATTTACCATGCAATTCTCAGAGGATAGGATTGAGTTTTTAGACCTCTATATAGAGAGGTTGCACAACAATTTAATCAATACAGGAGTTCATCGTAAGACCTGTCATTGTAATTCATTGCTTCTAAGATCTAGTATGCATCCCCCCTTTGTTTTTAGAAATATTGTGAAAGGACAAGCTATCAGAGCTTCTAGACTGAATTCTATGGATGAGGGCTTTCATACTGAGATAAATGATTTGAAGTATAGACTATTAACTAGAGGCTATAAAGCTGAAGAGATACATTCTAATATAGACGAAGTACACAGCTTATGCTCTACCTCAGCTATGCCATATTTTGGACCTAGTAGTATTAGCTATATTCAGAAAGAGAATAAAAGTGAAACATTCACCAAATTTTCTACCTTTTTTTCTTCTGACTATATAGAGATTATGCAGATTCTAGACAAACACTGGGATATATTGCAGGTAGATGAAGACATTAAGCAGATAGTAGGAGAAACACTGAGGTTTCATTTTAAGAATAAACACAATTTAAAAAGAATGTTATGCTATCCTAAATTTGATAGAAAATCTATGCACATTGGATGCACCAGACATTGTGGTCATTGTCATTTCTGTTCTTACATAGATAGTAGCACAGAATTTTTTCACCCAGACCAACAGAAAGTTTTCAACATAAAAGCAGATGCTAATTGCATGACTCCTCATGTGATATACTTAGCTGTCTGCCAATTGTGTTCATCCTTCTATGTTGGAAAGACAAATCATCCATTCAGGGATAGGATAAGGGAACATATATATCACATGAGGAAAGGCACATTACATAATGCTCTTGCTAAGCATGTAGTGCTACATAATGAAAAACATAGATTTCTATTTAGGGTACTCGAAGTCATTACTCCAAATACTAGAGGAGGTGATATTAAGATATATACAGAGTAAGGAGACAGAATGGATAATTTTACTAAGATCAGATAGAGGGCTTGGTCACAATGATAGGGCCTCAATAAAACCAAAATTGAGACAGCGTAGAAATATTAAATGAGATACGAACAGCCCCTATAAAATACACATTTTATCTATTTTATAATGAAGTTGTTATACACACCATCATTGTATATACCATGTTTAAGAATTGTTAACTATATATGCATTGAGTCTATATTCTTCTATACTATGAATAATAAGATATATATATATATATATATATATATATATATATATATATATATATATATATATATATACATTATTATAATATACATATTCTTACATAAACATATACATGAGATTTTATATGTATTCTTTATTTGGTTTGTATAAATCAAGTTTCATATAGGTGTAGATAGACATTTTCTATATATAAATATATATTAATTGCACATATAGATATATACATACATATACATATACATATACATTTTTATAACTTTTTTATGTATTTTATATAAGTTATAATTAATTAAATAATTAATTAATTGTATTTACATGATTTTAACTATTCATAGCATGTTATTTCATAGATTTTATCCACTAGGTTAGGTTTTACATTGTTTGTCTGTTTCTTTAAATAATTACATTAATTAACTAGGTTGATTGATTAATTGAGAAGAATTTGTGTATATATAAGATGTAGAATTTGAGAGTGAATGTAAGATCTGATGAAGCTACATAGCGAAAGCGCTTATCTTGATTATAATCCTCTATAATAAAGTACTTGGTGGTCAAATATCTTGCGTTTCAACTTGTTTTCACTCAGTTCTGCAACTTCAATTTATTTTAATATTGATTTTTATACTGCTTGAACGAGCATTCGCCAGTTGAGCAGCAACCCTCGCTATTTACTTTGTAGTACAATTACAACATAAAGCGCAATATACAACCTTTTCGCTGTTACGGCAAGCTTTTTCCTTTAAATGAATTTTGATACCATTTATCAAGACTTCATTGGTTTCAAACACATAAAAGCAATACTTACAGCTGCCACAAATAAAAGTCCTACCATACCTTCTACTTAATTTTTGTTCTAAACATTTTTTCAAATTCATACCTTTTTTATACACTATCGGTGGAGTTGAGTCAAAATGACCATGTAATGATGTGTCAGCTTGAATAAGCAACCCATTTTTTTTTATAATATTATTTATAAACCCACTGTCAGAATTAAAGGTAGTAATAAGAATCTTAGTAAAACTTTTAACATCTGCAGTAATTATTAATTTTTCATTATTATTGTTTTGTATTAAATCAGTAGATGCTAACACAGTAATTTTATTATCTGTATTCCCTGTACTTTTCATCATTAATTCATTAGACAGGACAGGGGTAACCTTTTTAAGTAAAGGGATAAAATATAAATTATCCTGTTTGGTTACAACTTCGTGCATAATATTATTTATCAATTTATCTGGATACCCTCTATTTCTGAACATTCCACATAAATTCAGACATTCAATTATAAAATCATCTCTGTTGCTAACCATTCTAGAGGCCCTTACAAATTGACCTTTCAAGACCGCTTTTTTTTGGGAAAAGGGGTGGCAACTATTAAAATGCAGCAGACTATTACTATAAGTTTCTTTATGATATATTTTAGATATAAATTCTCTTCTTAAAGTATATTTTTCCAATAACACATCTAAATAACCTATGGAAGTGGAATCTTTTGCTGCTGTAAATTTTAAAAAGGTTGTTGTTGAGTTTATATATGTTAAAAACTCTTCCAACTTCTCCTCACTTCTGCACCATAAAATAAATATGTCATCTAAAAAACGCAAATAGGTCTTACAATAATTAAAATATAATGATTTAAAAATATATTTTTTCTCCCACATATGCATTACTATATTCGCATAAAGGCCCCCACATAGGGACCCCATTGCTACTCCTTCAATTTGTAAATAAATATTGTTGTTAAAAATTATAAAATTATTTCTTAAAATAATGTCTAGCAGTTGGTCAAATAAATTAATTCTAGCTTGAGTTAAGCCCTTGTCATACAAAAATGAATTAAACCACTCCATTCCTATGTCATGTGGAATAACGGAATACAAATATTTAACGTCAATTGTAACCAAAATGTCATTTTCATTGTAATCAATTGATCCAATGATAGACAGAAAATCCCATGAGTCTTTCAACATATATTTTTCAGTTAATATATGTTTTTAAATTAGTATCAATAAATTTTGCTATTGGATAAGTTATACACCCCTGCGCATCCACAATTGGCCTGAAAGGAGGTTTTTGTAGGTCCTTATACATAGTTGGTGTCCTCGGATAGCAAACATTCATATAATTAAACTCATCAATGTTTATATTACCTTCAATAAATAAATCATAAATAATACCTCTGATGCATCTATATGCACCATTTAATTCATTAATTGAACTTAATGTATATGTATTACTATTTAAAATACTTTCTAATGCTTTGTTATAATCATGAATGTTAAATATAGTCATACCACCTCCCTTATCAGGCTTAATCAATCTAGTGTTTCTTGTATCCATAATAGTGTTTAATATATTATATTCACTTTTTTTAAATTATAAGTTTTGTTCTTAGTATTAAATGTATCTAGATTACGAAAATCCAACTAACATAATTTTTCAAATGTTTCCAATGTAGGATGCAAGGGAGGATTATAAGAACTAGAAACATAAAGTGGTTTTATTACCTGTTCGGTGTTGTGAAACAATAGACCTAAATTTAATTTCCTAACGAATATTTTCAAATCAATGATGGAATGTACAACATTCATCTTTTTACTTAGAATAAAAGTTTCACCATGTGAAAGCAAGTCACAAATACCATGATCAAAAGTAAAGTCTGAATAATTGTATACAGTAAAATCTCTTGCAGTATTCGTGTACATAATGGGCCTTTTTATGATAATTTCATTTGCTAGCATCCCCTCCATTGGCCTCTGTATTGGTTGTTTCTCCCTCTGGTAAAAGTTCCCCGATACTGGTCTTGATTCTGCAACCCCCAATTCTTTTTCTGACCTTGATGTTGAAATGATTGTTGACGTTGTATTAGTCTTTCAGATCTCCATAATGGTGGAAATTGATCTAGTTCTAAAAAAGTATTGTCTTCCAAATTGCTTTCTTCTCCTATGATAGACAAATTACCATTATTTTCATTTCCACTATCATGGGCCATCATTTTAGATCTCCATTGTTGTGAAATTGGGGGTGGGGGATAAGCCATGCCTTGCCCATATGAACTGAGATCTCAATCTAACTTTTTAAGTTTTCTGTATTTTATTAATTTCATTTTTTCATCAATTGATTTAAAAATTTGTTGGTAGTCAAAATCATTACTGATGAAAGCAGAGTCATTTTTTACTAACGTATTCAACTCTTCAGCTTTTTTTGTTAATAAAGCTATGGTCTTTTTATTGTCTCCAATAACCAGATTCATGTAATCAAACCCAAACTTGTCGAATAATTTAATTAAATCCATGTGTAAAGATGAATTAGCTATAAGTCCTTTGGGAAATCTCCACACACGTAAACCCTTGGGAACAATTTTCCTTTTTAAACATTCTTGAAAATAGTTATTGTCCATCTGCAATTTTTTAACTTTTAAAAGAATATAGTCCAGTTCGGATAGTTTATCGTTAAATGTTTTTGACATACCTGTAGTGATATTCATTGTTGGTGTGAAACCATAATTAAATTATTGTTTAACCAGGAAGATATTTCATTATTCCTTGTTGTATTTGACTCTCCTGAAGTTGATGGTTGTTCACCTTCTCTAGCATCAAACTGGCTCTCAGAAGAAAGATGTCTCCTATTTGGTTCTCCCAAATCAATTCCGTTAATGTCCACAAAAGGATTAGTATGAAGAGAAAGGTTTGAGTCCTGCGATAAACCGCGTTGTTCCAAGCGGTCAATTCTGTCCGTTAGTTTTTCAATTAATTGTGTTAGGTTACTTAAAATACTTTCATGTGCTGTTACAACCTCCGTCTCAGCCATGTCCGTGCCGAAAAACCAAGACAATAAGAGCAACAACAAAAACGATCGAAAAAACAGTAAATAAATGGACTTGACCGAAAGAAGTTTAATACCAAATATAAATTAAAAATGCACAACAATCAAAATAAGCGCTTTCGTTTGGCGCCTGCCAAACTTTTTCAAACAGTTGTTGCATCACTTCCTGTAGATTAAATAGTATCTGTTCGTGATGTAAGCAGTAACAATTAAATTCAAAATAATTAAAGTTAAAAAACAGCACGTGTCTTACAAGTATCATTTTCTATAAACAATAAGTATTATAAGTATTATGTTAACCAACATTTTATATCCGCCCAGACTCAAACCTAGTAATCATTTGTATGATAATAATGTATTTGATCAACGTAAATATTTGCATCATTTATAACATTGTAATTCCCTATTTGCGTAAACAAACTCAAATACATAAATATTCATCAAATAAAACAATAAAAAAATCTTAAAAATACAAATAGTATTTTTTTAAAATAAATGTGGTTTGAATTGGTCACATATTACTTTTTGTTTTTTTATTTTAGATTGAGGAGCCTTTACTGCATTTTATTGTTTTGGTGTTTAAAGGTTCAATCAATTTTTTTAATTAAATATGGCTTAATGTTCTAGCATTTAATACTACATATTGGCATTGCAGAGAATGCTTGTGAACACAATGCATGAATTGTTATTTGCTACATGGATTTAATGTGGCAAGCGATTGTATTTTTTTATTTATTTATTGATCTGCGTATTTAATACACATAAAGGCTTTACATATATGCAAATGTATACATTTTTAAAGCATTTTTAGATTAAATAACTTAACTTATTAATTGTGTAAAGAATTCACTAGCTTGTTGCTAGAGTTGGTGTCACAGAGGACACTGGTGCTTTAAATCTGTAATTATAACAATCGTAATTGCAAATGAATTAATTATGTTGTTAATTCCAAGTGGTATATAACAACTTAGTTTTGGACTGTTTTTTATCTTAATAAAGCCTGGTAGGAACCAGGCGAAAGCGCTTGACTGATTTTTTACTATTTTTTACTATTTTCAAGGATTAAAAGTTGTTGAATATCTCTAAGCTATTTTGCTTATTATTTCCTTCAGTTAGATACACATTGGATCCTTCGAACCAAGTTTCTTTACCCGTGGAGTTTCATTTTGCTCTGGATTTTGTATTAGCGTGGACTTTTGTTTTTGATTGTGTGTTACCATGGCGGAAGACTTGGATAAAATTAATTTTCTGGACACTCCGGTACTACTTCGAAATGAATTGGATGACGCACCAGTGTCACGTGGCGAATTTAACCAGGTACTAGTGCTTTTAACGCAAATGAACAAACTTTTAACTACACGTAGTAGCAGTTGTAATGTTTCATTACCTGGCAACCAGCAGCAGGGTTTAGACAAAAGAAATGCATCACCTCATTCTAGAGAGCCGAATGGTGCAGCAAGAGCGACATCTTCTGACGATATTTTACTGGTGGGAGCTGACTCTCAGGAAGAACAGAAAGCTGCACAACCAAGTCGGAACAATGCATATGGCTCCCAGCGTAAGGATTTTAATTTCCACACTTGGACTGAGAAACAGCTTTTGTTCAAACAAGGTACTGATTTTAACACTCAGGGGCACTCTAACTGCATGGAACTTGACTTTGAGAAACTGAATGATAAGTTATATGCCTATAAAAACATGCAACTTGAGATAGATTACTTGAGGGAATGCATACGAGTAAAGCGCATCCCTAAAGGTTTGTGTTGTTACAAGTTCCCTAACAAGGCAGTGTATGGGTCTACTCTATACACAAAATTAGTGGAATTATTTGACAAAACAGGTCTGGAAATGTTAAATCTCATGACTCAAGATTACGAAGCTAAAGCTAACACCTTGTTAAATGAACTGACCATTCTGAATGATAACATTGTTAAAAACAAGAATTTCTTGAGCATTAAAAGAAGTTATGACAATGTTTTTAATGAAATAGACCAGCATTGTGTGAAAATCATGGATCGTAAAATAAGAAAATTAGAACGCGACTTGTTTGAATATAGGGAAGGAAGGGCATATCCCTTACCAGGGAAATTTAAGCATCACATTAACGATGAGGTAGGGACTAGTATTGCTGGTAATTCAGACAATCCTAATACGCCACCAGTGGAACCACCTAGGAGGAGAGAGCGTTTGGCACAGAAGGGTAGCAACATCCAACATCAGGTTTTTCAGTATCCCCAGGGCAGACCAGGGGGGAGGACCACAACATTTTACCAACAGAGTTGGAACAGGGGGCGCAAGTAATGGAGGACAATGGAATTTGTTTGATAGATAGTAACAGTGAGGATGAGTTCATAGATAAGTATCAGGTTTTTAAGAAAGATAGTCCTGCAATATATAATTTTACAGACATTATAATTACATCAGAATTTTTTGGATTGTTCACCAGAGGCTTCCAATTTGTGCCCCTGTGATCTATGGACCTACCTAGAACACTTGTGGATTTTAAATTATTCATTAGGAAACTAAATTTAGCTTTGTTTTTTAAAGGGAAAACTTCTGTTAACCACGCTAATACCAGAAGCAGTATCTTTAACCCACCCATTCGTCCCAGCTTAAAAATTTTTGAAGAACTGGTGGAAACAGACCTAAGAAAGAGGCATCTACTAGATTCAAATTCACCACCCAATAACTTTGATTTCTATTTACAGCAATTAACTAATTCATTTAAGGAGGAAGGTATACGAGTAATGAAACCCGACAAGGGTGGGGGGGTGGTCTTAATGTATCACTGGGCATATGAAACACACATTTACAACATGCTGCAGGATGAAGTCACTTATGAATTAGTTTCCAGAAATGAGCTTAACATAGCGTATTCTAAAATTAATTATATGTTAAGTGACCACTTAATACAGGGCTTTATTAATGAAAAACTGTACAACTACTTGCATGTTGCTAAACCCAGGATCCCGGTCATTTTTGGGATCCCCAAGGTACACAAAGGATTGAATCCATTGAGATTTAGACCTATAGTAGTGGGTGCAGGGGGTATTACAGAGCATTTGGGTAAGTTTATAGACCAGACCCTGAAGAATTTTGTTTTGACTTTGAGGTTAATCTGCAAACACTCTTGGGAATTTCTTAGTGACATTCATCAAAGCTTATACCACCCCAACTTGTTAATGGCAACTATTGACATCATAGAGCTGTTTCTGAGTATTCCCCACTCGATGGGATTGGAATGGTTCAATGAAGTTTTAGCAACGGAATCTGAACTAAGTAAGAGTATGGTTAATCTATTGGTGGAATTCATGGAAGTGGTACTTTACAATAATTTTGTATACTTTAATGGAGAGATCTTCAGACAAAAGAAAGGTGTAGCGATGGGCACAGCATGTGTCTCGACATACGCTAACATAGTGCTACACCTATGGGAGAATAAGTACATATTTTCATCTAGTTGGGTGGGGTGAATTGTTTATTATAAGCGATACTTGGATGACATCTGTATACTTTGGAATGGTGACACAGACAGTTTTTTGGACTTTGTCACTTACATTAATTCCACTACGGATTTTTTAGCTTTCACACATGAAGTTAATGATAAATCATTACACTACTTGGATGTTCTCTTAAGTAAAGACCAGGTTAACAATCTTTTCCAGTCCCAAATTTACAGGAAGAAAACCTTTTCTAATACCTTTTTACACTTTGACAGCGGTCATCCGTTTTATCAGAAAAAAAGGTATAATAAAAGGACAACTTATTCGAGCATCCAGGATGACAAGTACCTTAGAACTTTTTTTGAAAGAGGTTGATTTTCTAAAGAAACTTTTTTTAGAGAGGGGCTACCCAATTCACTTGGTGGATAATTTGATCAAAGAAGTTTCACATGAGAGGGAATTGAAATACCCACCATTGCTTGGAAAAGGTAGTGGTTTGATTCCAACTAATGCCACTGACCAATGTTTACAAAGCAGTAATTTTGTTTATACTTATACTAGGGATTCCCAACATATAGAAGCATCTATTCTTACATACTGGCCACTCTTGACACTACAGGATGATATTAATAAAACTATTCCCGACAAACCTGGATTTACAAGAAGGAGAGATATCAATTTAAAGGGTTTGTTAGAAAGTAGCTACAGGTACAAAAATGATTTGTATCTTTACAATAAAGTAGGTACTTTTAAATGTGGTGCATGCAATCAATAAGCCTATATTCATGACCACAACAATCTTTTTATTCCATCTAGAAATTTTAGAGTTTGTACCCAAGTCTACTTTAATTGTGCATCTAAAGGGGTGGTTTATCTCGGCATCTGCACTGAGTGCTGTAGCTTCTATATAGGTAAGACCGAGAGACCACTAAGAAAAAGGATATATGAGCATCTATATGAGATTTCAAAGGGAAAGATACCAACGCCTTTTATAAACATTCTTTGGTTTGTAGTAAGATGAATTTAAAATTTTTGGTTTTGGAACAAGTCACTCAGGACCCCAGAGGAGGTGACTGGGAGACTCGGTTGGAAAACAAGGAATTGATATGGCAACTAAAGCTAAATGCCACGAAAATTCCTGGTTTGAATGATGGTATTAGTATAGCCAGTGTTTTAAAATTAAATAGAGAAAAAATATGAATTGGTCACATATTACTTTTAGTTTTTTTATTTTAGATTGAGAAGCCTTTACTGTATTTTATTGTTTTGGTGTTTAAAGGTTCAATCATTTTTTTTAATTAAATATGGCTTAATGTTCTAGCATTTAATACTACATATTGGCATCGCAGAGAATGCTTGTGAACACAATGCATGAATTGTTATTTGCTTCATGGATTTAATGTGGCAAGCGATTGTATTTTTGTATTTATTTATCGATCTGCATATTTAATACACATAAAGGCTTTGCATATATGCAAATATATACATTTTTAAAGCATTTTTAGATTAAATAACTTAACTTATTAATTGGTTAAAGAATTCACTAGCTTGTTGCTAGAGTTGGTGTTACAGAGGACACTGGTACTTTAAATCTGTAATTATAACAATCGTAATTGCAAATGAATTAATTATGATGTTAATTCCAAGTGGTATATAACAACTTAGTTTTGGACTGTTTTTTATCTTGATAAAGCCTGGTAGGAACCAGGCGAAAGCTCTTGACTGATTCTTTACTATTTTTTACTATTTTCAAGGATTAAAAGTTGCTGAATATCTCTAAGCTATTTTGCTTATTATTTCCTTCAGTTAGATACACACTGGATTCTTCGAACCAAGTTTCTTCACCCGTGGAGTTTCATTTTAAAATAAATGTGTGTTTTTCTTTCTTTTCTTATGAAAAAAAAAAAGTGTGGAAAAACTATGTGACATAAATGTATTATAAGACCCTGTGTGGAGTATCTACAATGGTGGAATGGTGCTGCTGCTAATAAGGCAGGGCCTGGAACCAAGTAGTTTCCTGGCTGTGTGCATGGATCCCTATGCAAATGAGGTGGGGTTACTGAATAGCACAAAATGGTATCCTTGTCCACATATCCCTTCCGTGTAGGCACAGAACTGTGTTAATGTCCACAGAACAGGTAGCTGACATCAGGAGGGGGTGTGTCTGAGGACTTGTAAACTCATTGAAGCTCAGCTGTACCTGTTTGCACTGCAGACCGCTGTGCTCAGCAGGGGGATGCGTACTCTGATTGCTAAGCTTTATTTACCTTCCAGGCATGTGTTTCCATGTGTTTACCCGATGTGTACAGTGACTGCTGAGCTTTGTTTACCTTCATGGCACTTGTTTCCACATGTTTGTGCGGCACTCTGCTGTGCTGAGTGTAACTAAAAGCTAGTGATATATTAATTACTGATGACACCTGTTTCACTTAAACTAGGGCCATTAAATCTTCTTAATGATGCACTTGGCAGGTGGAATGCATCATAGATAGCCAATTACACAGTCAGCACCTACAGTAGAGCACTATAAAGTATGCATACACCCTTCAATCTGATTTTTCAGTCATACTCTGCACCATTAGAGTACAGACTGGAGAATTTTAACTGAAAGGATGCTAGGGACTGCTGCAGGTCTGCTGTATTTATATGTGCTGGATGCTGAAGTAAATGCTGCTGCTGGTGCTGCTGACAATATGCCTAGGCAGAAAAGGAGAAGAGTGTTCAGGCCCAGGGTAATCGTCCAGGAGGTGCATGAGCTGGGAGATTGTAGAGTGCTACAGAGTGGAGAGGGACATACTACAAGAACTCACTGAGCTCTGCAACCCTCAACTCAGACTCAGAGCCAACAAGGGGGAACCCAGCCCAGCCCAGTGGAAACAAAGTTATTTGTAGCCCTTAGGATTATAGCCACAGGTACCTTCCAACGACCAACTGGGGACATGATGGGGGTCTCACAGGCATCAGCTTCCAGGGTACTCCACCAATTCCTGGATACCATGCTATCACATGCCAGTGAGCACATTTATTTTCCCCTCACCCCTGAGGCAATGGTCAGCAATATGCAGCACTTCTACTATGTAGCACACTACCCTGAGGTACTGAGTGCCATAGATTGCACCCATGTACATATCAAGGCACCATCCAGTAAGGTGGGTAGAATCTACGTCAACTGCAAGGGGTACCACTCCATCAACTGCCAGGTCATGTGCAATGCCCAGGGCATTATCATGAGTGTGTGTGCTGGCAGCTCTGGAAGTTATCATAACTCCCATATCTGGCCTGCATCACAGCTGTACCAGATGTTTGTTAGGGGGGACATCCCACATTGCCATTTACTAGAGGATGCTGGCTACGCCCTGGAACTGTGGATGATGACACCAATCAGAGATGCACACCAACCCACTGAAGAACGACATAATGAGGCACATGCCCAAACTAAGAACATCGTAGAGCATGTGTGTGGGATGCTGAAGTCATGGTTCTGGTGCCTCGATATATCTGCAGTACTCTCCAGCCACATGTGCTCATATGTTCACAGTATGTGCCATGCTACACAATATGATCCTGCAAAAACAGCTGCTGCAGGATCAGCAAAGGAAGTGAGACACCGCCTGCCACCAGTGCCTAGGTCACCACAGCCACACTCACAAGAGGATTTGGAGGAGGAGCCCCCTGATGATGTTCCTGTAGGCAGATGTAGGCATGCCCAGTACACCCTGGAATTGTCTAAGAGACAACGCATAGCACATTCATTGACAATCTAGGGCCCTAGGGACTAAACCTTACTCCTACTCACATACATATAGTAAATGTGTTAATGCCAGGCAACCCACACAACCTGTACCTATCCATGTATTGGTTGTGTACTGCTTGCATCACACAAAGTCAGCCCTGAACTACAGATCTCTCAACTGCTGCATTTGCAAGGTACATCTCTAAGCTACACACCAATTGTAAGGATTACTATTATATAGCATATGTATTTATCTGCTGCTGTTATGCAAGGAAATATAGTGGGCTAATTGGACAGGTGTAACGTCCACATGGGACTACAGATACCCAGTCCAATAGTATGTGTTCCTTAATAGTCACTAGGCCTCATACTTGGAATATTCACTGCATCAGTCAAGGGAGATGTTAAACAGTGGGCTCACATGATATTTGGACTACTGTATATCCCAGCAGATCATGAGCCATTGTTCCCCCACCCCCAGCACAGCAGTGTACCCATACAACTGCTTTAACAGAAAATCACCTATAGTATATCAGTAAACCCAGGCAATCTCAGGGCTGTAACTTACATATTGCTCACACCATTGCATGTCTCTCCTCACACCGGATAACAATGTACATATTTATGCTGTTGATTGTGTAATGAATGACCCCTGTCTGTCTGATGACCTGAGTGGCTCAGTGGATTAGGGAAGCTAGCATGGGTGATGCTGTTGATGGTTCTAATCTGGAATTACTCACATCTTTTGCATGTGTGGTAATACTATGTTGGTGTTTTCACAGACTCTCATACCTCTTACTACAAGAAATCTGAACATAGCCAATAAGACAGGGGAGAAACGGCCCCATAAACCAAGAAAGTCACTGGAAGTAAAGGTGTTGCATTATTACATATCTTCTGAAGGATAAAACTTCTGAAACAGAAATGTTTGTCTGGAAGTAGTGTAATGTAGTGAAGTCAATATTCAATATTTCACCAAAAGACCATAAATGTATGAGGAACAGATCAAACATATGAGGTACTCTGGACAATCTGTGGAAATCAGGACAGTTGACAGGTATGCAGACTGTCAGTCTGTTGGTGGTGTAGCATTACCAACCACAGTCACAGATTAAGTACAGCACACAGCTGGGGAATGCTGTAGACACCTTAAGTGAAGTGCGGTACTGCAGAAATGGGGTGAATGTTAATGTCTGTAACATACAAAATACCAGACTGGAGTACAGTTAGGTGTGGACTGGAGTCACCTTATTAGTACTGACAGTCCCACTGGGAATGCCCATACACTTAGTTAAAGTGAGTGCAATCTTGTTGCCCCTTCATTGAAATGATCTGTTATGTATAAATGTCTATACAGAGAGATATACGTATACATATCTGTCTGTCACTATCTGTCTCTCACATGCATAGTATAGCTATCGTTATGTACTGACAATTAGATATGTACTGATATATATAGCTATATATATTAAAATGATACATACATCCCTATATATATATATATATATATATATATATATATATATATATATACACATAACACATATACATATCATACACACGCACAGCTACAGTTATATATACATCCCTGTTATATACAGAAATATGTGTGTGGATGTCTGTATTGTCCGACATACCATAATAATGGTGAATAAATCTCCACTATCACATAGCCATACTGTTCCTCAAAGGGTCCAAGCTAAAGGTGCAACAGTACAAATTCCACTTACCCACAGACCCCCCCCTGTGCCTGCTAGATGTCACCACGTAGATAGACACAGGTGAGCAGGTGCTGTAATGTATAATGTTGTCAATGCATGTATGGACAGGGCAACTTGTCCTTGCCCACAGGTATGTATATGTAACCGCAAGTAGCAACACATGGTCATACTGGTAACTGTATACACACATAGCTAGGATAATTACAGTTATCCCACTGCTAGGATACTAGATGCAGATAGCAGTACGAAGCAATATCACACTCCTGGACACAGATGTAGGTCAACACAAGCCTAGTTTGTGTAATGCACAAGTACTGTTCCTGCAATTATGCATGCAATAGACTTAACATGTGAAATGAGCTATAAGTATTGTGAACTATAATGTATAAGACTAAACCAAAAAGAACTGTAGATACTCCACCAAAGGCTGCCTGCCCACAAAGATTCCAAAAAAAAAAAAGAAAAGAAAAAAGAAAGGAAAAAAGCTCCCATTCCTGTGTTTGTAATTGTGTTTTAAAGTAAAATAAAAGTTTTAAAGCTGTTTAGCGTGGTGGCCAGTGTATAAGACTAGATAGGTAGGGGTTCTAATCTCACTCCAGCCCACTTGGTGCATGACTGTGTCAGAGTGTGTGTGTGTGTGTGTGTGTGTGTGTGTGTGTGTGTGTGTGTGTGTGTGTGTGTGTGTGTGTGTGTGTGTGTATCTCCCTGCAAATGAATGGGTATGCCCTCATGGGCTATCTACTTGCAATAGTTATGCAATTTTTGGCCCTGTAACTTGCTACTAGGTTCTACATTTCCCACTTCTAGAAGGCCTGATCATGTCATCCACCTTAAGACTACCAGCTGACAATATAACATCAGATGTAAGCTGTGGTGCATGTGATAAGTACTGTGGTCTATAGTGTATAACAGTAGATAGGTAGGGGTTCTAATCCCCCTCCAGCCCACTTCATGTGTGTGTGTGTGTGTGTGTGTGTGTGTGTATCCATATGGCATAACCTTGGTAGCCTAGACTTATGTAGGGCTTTTCAATGTTTATTTGAAAGAGGTGATGTGGCACCCCCAAAAGAATTGACCACAACAAGGCCTGCATATGACATCAAGCACAATATGTCCTAAAATAATATACTAGCAGACATGAGGTGTGTTGCATGCACAATGTACTGTGATCTGTAGTGTGTACCATTACATAGATAAGTGTGCACACCTACATACAGCCATCTTGCACTACGTGTGTGCCTTGGCATGTCCTGTATGCACTGATTGGAAGTGGTGCTAGCCTCAATGTAGCCATATGTTTGTGTTAGCCTGGTAGAGCATTTTACAACATGTTATGGAACCATGGAACGTATGGATTGAACACAGAGAGTACTGTAGCTGTCGATTGTCACTGGTCAGAAAGATGTGAATGCATTCACTGTTTTACAACCAATACCGATAGGTTTGGGACATACATCCCAGACTGGCACTGGTATACTGAATGTGGCAGTCATCACAGCTACCACTGTATGCAATGACAGCCTTGCCATGTCACTACACAGGCATATCATACAACTGTAGCAGCCACAAATGTGCCAAGGTACACCAATAAACACTGTAGAGAACAAATCCAAGGGAGTCCATGCTAGGACTGTACATGTGTAGTCTGTCTCTGAAATGTTTTGGAAGGGATGTGTATGGTTCCATACAGGGAGGTATCATTTCTCACAGTGTACCTCCCGTGTATCCATGACAGGACTAACACATGTGTCACTTCTGCTACACACCAACAAGATCAGTGTGGTAGGTATAGTACATGCTGGTGAGACTGGTATGTAACACAGGGAGTACACCCTACATGAAACAGGCCCCTCGCACATGTCAAGCACACACCTGCTGTGATACACATCATGTGCAGGTTACACATTGGGATGCAGAACATAACAATCATAACTGTTGCCAGTCAACTGTTGGTACTGGACACAGGCTATATGTAGATGCGTCATCTCCATCAGAACCCTGGTGGCAATTATGAAGGGTAGCAGACCTTCTCACAGATTAGGGATGCATGAGTATGCTGAATGCCAATATTGTACTTGTTAGCCTGTTATAGACATATGAACCTATAGAGCCATGCAGTTATTACTGTTGTAACTTGCTGACGGCATATGTCCACTGTGCTGACATGTCATCCTGTGCTGATTTATTTCCACTATGTACCCATAGGTTATCCCAACAGACTCCTGTAACAGAAACATAAACAGGCCCGTGACACACCTGTCATTGTGTAACTACCCAATTCAACAACGTACAACATAAGGACCACATAAGGTGCACAAATATATGTGGCATACACATGACAAATGCCAGCATACAGTATCTCATGTTAACCACCACAAGTGCATGGTGAACCAACATTGCATTACACAAGTACATGTTAAGTAATATAGTCAGCCTGTGCATCAGACACATAGATGCGTTTCCATGCATCGATGTCAAGGATGACAGGGATGTAGTTGGTGTCCTCGGATAGCAAACATTCATATAATTAAACTCATCAATGTTTATATTACCTTCAATAAATAAATCATAAATAATACCTCTGATGCATCTATATGCACCATTTAATTCATTAATTGAACTTAATGTATATGTATTACTATTTAAAATACTTTCTAATGCTTTGTTATAATCATGAATGTTAAATATAGTCATACCACCTCCCTTATCAGGCTTAATCAATCTAGTGTTTCTTGTATCCATAATAGTGTTTAATATATTATATTCACTTTTTTTAAATTATAAGTTTTGTTCTTAGTATTAAATGTATCTAGATTACGAAAATCCAACTAACATAATTTTTCAAATGTTTCCAATGTAGGATGCAAGGGAGGATTATAAGAACTAGAAACATAAAATGGTTTTATTACCTGTTCGGTGATGTGAAACAATAGACCTAAATTTAATTTCCTAACGAATATTTTCAAATCAATGATGGAATGTACAACATTCATCTTTTTACTTAGAATAAAAGTTTCACCATGTGAAAGCAAGTCACAAATACCATGATCAAAAGTAAAGTCTGAATAATTGTATACAGTAAAATCTCTTGCAGTATTCGTGTACATAATGGGCCTTTTTATGATAATTTCATTTGCTAGCATCCCCTCCATTGGCCTCTGTATTGGTTGTTTCTCCCTCTGGTAAAAGTTCCCCGATACTGGTCTTGATTCTGCAACCCCCAATTCTTTTTCTGACCTTGATGTTGAAATGATTGTTGACGTTGTATTAATCTTTCAGATCTCCATAATGGTGGAAATTGATCTAGTTCTAAAAAAGTATTGTCTTCCAAATTGCTTTCTTCTCCTGTGATAGACAAATTACCATTATTTTCATTTCCACTATCATGGGCCGTCATTTTAGATCTCCATTGTTGTGAAATTGGGGGTGGGGGATAAGCCATGCCTTGCCCATATGAACTGAGATCTCAATCTAACTTTTTAAGTTTTCTGTCTTTTATTAATTTCATTTTTTCATCAATTGATTTAAAAATTTGTTGGTAGTCAAAATCATTACTGATGAAAGCAGAGTCATTTTTTACTAACGTATTCAACTCTTCAGCTTTTTTTGTTAATAAAGCTATGGTCTTTTTATTGTCTCCAATAACCAGATTCATGTAATCAAACCCAAACTTGTCGAATAATTTAATTAAATCCATGTGTAAAGATGAATTAGCTATAAGTCCTGTGGGAAATCTCCACACACGTAAACCCTTGGGAACAATTTTCCTTTTTAAACATTCTTGAAAATAGTTATTGTCCATCTGCAATTTTTTAACTTTTAAAAGAATATAGTCCAGTTCGGACAGTTTATCGTTAAATGTTTTTGACATACCTGTAGTGATATTCATTGTTGGTGTGAAACCATAATTAAATTATTGTTTAACCAGGAAGATATTTCATTATTCCTTGTTGTATTTGACTCTCCTGAAGTTGATGGTTGTTCACCTTCTCTAGCATCAAACTGGCTCTCAGAAGAAAGATGTCTCCTATTTGGTTCTCCCAAATCAATTCCGTTAATGTCCACAAAAGGATTAGTATGAAGAGAAAGGTTTGAGTCCTGCGATAAACCGCGTTGTTCCAAGCGGTCAATTCTGTCCGTTAGTTTTTCAATTAATTGTGTTAGGTTACTTAAAATACTTTCATGTGCTGTTACAACCTCCGTCTCAGCCATGTCTGTGCCGAAAAACCAAGACAATAAGAGCAACAACAAAAACGATCGAAAAAACAGTAAATAAATGGACTTGACCGAAAGAAGTTTAATACCAAATATAAATTAAAAATGCACAACAATCAAAATAAGCGCTTTTCGTTTACGCCTGCCAAACTTTTTCAAACAGTTGTTGCATCACTTCCTGTAGATTAAATAGTATCTGTTCGTGATGTAAGCAGTAACAATTAAATTCAAAATAATTAAAGTTAAAAAACAGCACGTGTCTTACAAGTATCATTTTCTATAAACAATAAGTATTATAAGTATTATGTTAACCAACATTTTATATCCGCCCAGACTCAAACCTAGTAATCATTTGTATGATAATAATGTATTCGATCAACGTAAATATTTGCATCATTTATAACATTGTAATTCCCTATTTGCGTAAACAAACTCAAATACATAAATATTCATCAAATAAAACAATAAAAAAAATCTTAAAAATACAAATAGTATTTTTTAAAAATAAATGTGGTTTGAATTGGTCACATATTACTTTTTGTTTTTTTATTTTAGATTGAGAAGCCTTTACTGCATTTTATTGTTTTGGTGTTTAAAGGTTCAATCAATTTTTTTAATTAAATATGGCTTAATGTTCTAGCATTTAATACTACATATTGGCATTCTAGAGAATGCTTGTGAACACAATGCATGAATTGTTATTTGCTACATGGATTTAATGTGGCAAGCGATTGTATTTTTTTATTTATTTATTGATCTGCGTATTTAATACACATAAAGGCTTTGCATATATGCAAATGTATACATTTTTAAAGCATTTTTAGATTAAATAACTTAACTTATTAATTGTGTAAAGAATTCACTAGCTTGTTGCTAGAGTTGGTGTCACAGAGGACACTGGTGCTTTAAATCTGTAATTATAACAATCGTAATTGCAAATGAATTAATTATGTTGTTAATTCCAAGTGGTATATAACAACTTAGTTTTGGACTGTTTTTTATCTTAATAAAGCCTGGTAGGAACCAGGCGAAAGCGCTTGACTGATTTTTTACTATTTTTTACTATTTTCAAGGATTAAAAGTTGTTGAATATCTCTAAGCTATTTTGCTTACTATTTCCTTCAGTTAGATACACATTGGATCCTTCGAACCAAGTTTCTTCACCCGTGGAGTTTCATTTTGCTCTGGATTTTGTATTAGCGTGGACTTTTGTTTTTGATTGTGTGTTACCATGGCGGAAGACTTGGATAAAATTAATTTTCTGGACACTCCGGTACTACTTCGAAATGAATTGGATGATGCACCAGTGTCACGCGGCGAATTTAACCAGGTACTAGTGCTTTTAACGCAAATGAACAAACTTTTAACTACACGTAGTAGCAGTTGTAATGTTTCATTACCTGGCAACCAGCAGCAGGGTTTAGACAAAAGAAATGCATCACCTCATTCTAGAGAGCCGAATGGTGCAGCAAGAGCGACATCTTCTGACGATATTTTACTGGTGGGAGCTGACTCTCAGGAAGAACAGAAAGCTGCACAACCAAGTCGGAACAATGCATATGGCTCCCAGTGTAAGGATTTTAATTTCCACACTTGGACTGAGAAACAGCTTTTGTTCAAACAAGGTACTGATTTTAACACTCAGGGGCACTCTAACTGCATGGAACTTGACTTTGAGAAACTGAATGATAAGTTATATGCCTATAAAAACACGCAACTTGAGATAGATTACTTGAGGGAATGCATACGAGTAAAGCGCATCCCTAAAGGTTTGTGTTGTTACAAGTTCCCTAACAAGGCAGTGTATGGGTCTACTCTATACACAAAATTAGTGGAATTATTTGACAAAACAGGTCTGGAAATGTTAAATCTCATGACTCAAGATTACGAAGCTAAAGCTAACACCTTGTTAAATGAACTGACCATTCTGAATGATAACATTGTTAAAAACAAGAATTTCTTGAGCATTAAAAGAAGTTATGACAATGTTTTTAATGAAATAGACCAGCATTGTGTGAAAATCATGGATCGTAAAATAAGAAAATTAGAACGCGACTTGTTTGAATATAGGGAAGGAAGGGCATATCCCTTACCAGGGAAATTTAAGCATCACATTAACGATGAGGTAGGGACTAGTATTGCTGGTAATTTAGACAATCCTAATACGCCACCAGTGGAACCACCTAGGAGGAGAGAGCGTTTGGCACAGAAGGGTAGCAACATCCAACATCAGGTTTTTCAGTATCCCCAGGGCAGACCAGGGGGGAGGACCACAACATTTTACCAACAGAGTTGGAACAGGGGGCGCAAGTAATGGAGGACAATGGAATTTGTTTGATAGATAGTAACAGTGAGGATGAGTTCATAGATAAGTATCAGGTTTTTAAGAAAGATAGTCCTGCAATATATAATTTTACAGACATTATAATTACATCAGAATTTTTTGGATTGTTCACCAGAGGCTTCCAATTTGTGCCCCTGTGATCTATGGACCTACCTAGAACACTTGTGGATTTTAAATTATTCATTAGGAAACTAAATTTAGCTTTGTTTTTTAAAGGGAAAACTTCTGTTAACCACGCTAATACCAGAAGCAGTATCTTTAACCCACCCATTCGTCCCAGCTTAAAAATTTTTGAAGAACTGGTGGAAACAGACCTAAGAAAGAGGCATCTACTAGATTCAAATTCACCACCCAATAACTTTGATTTCTATTTACAGCAATTAACTAATTCATTTAAGGAGGAAGGTATACGAGTAATGAAACCCGACAAGGGTGGGGGGGTGGTCTTAATGTATCACTGGGCATATGAAACACACATTTACAACATGCTGCAGGATGAAGTCACTTATGAATTAGTTTCCAGAAATGAGCTTAACATAGCGTATTCTAAAATTAATTATATGTTAAGTGACCACTTAATACAGGGCTTTATTAATGAAAAACTGTACAACTACTTGCATGTTGCTAAACCCAGGATCCCGGTCATTTTCGGGATCCCCAAGGTACACAAAGGATTGAATCCATTGAGATTTAGACCTATAGTAGTGGGTGCAGGGGGTATTACAGAGCATTTGGGTAAGTTTATAGACCAGACCCTGAAGAATTTTGTTTTGACTTTGAGGTTAATCTGCAAACACTCTTGGGAATTTCTTAGTGACATTCATCAAAGCTTATACCACCCCAACTTGTTAATGGCAACTATTGACATCATAGAGCTGTTTCTGAGAATTCCCCACTCGATGGGATTGGAATGGTTCAATGAAGTTTTAGCAACGGAATCTGAACTAAGTAATAGTATGGTTAATCTATTGGTGGAATTCATGGAAGTGGTACTTTACAATAATTTTGTATACTTTAATGGAGAGATCTTCAGACAAAAAAAAGGTGTAGCGATGGGCACAGCATGTGCCTCGACATACGCTAACATAGTGCTACACCTATGGGAGAATAAGTACATATTTTCATCTAGTTGGGTGGGGTGAATTGTTTATTATAAGCGATACTTGGATGACATCTGTATACTTTGGAATGGTGACACGGACAGTTTTTTGGACTTTGTCACTTACATTAATTCCACTACGGATTTTTTAGCTTTCACACATGAAGTTAATGATAAATCATTACACTACTTGGATGTTCTCTTAAGTAAAGACCAGGTTAACAATCTTTTCCAGTCCCAAATTTACAGGAAGAAAACCTTTTCTAATACCTTTTTACACTTTGACAGCGGTCATCCGTTTTATCAGAAAAAAAGGTATAATAAAAGGACAACTTATTCGAGCATCCAGGATGACAAGTACCTTAGAACTTTTTTTGAAAGAGGTTGATTTTCTAAAGAAACTTTTTTTAGAGAGGGGTTACCCAATTCACTTGGTGGATAATTTGATCAAAGAAGTTTCACATGAGAGGGAATTGAAATACCCACCATTGCTTGGAAAAGGTAGTGGTTTGATTCCAACTAATGCCACTGACCAATGTTTACAAAGCAGTAATTTTGTTTATACTTATACTAGGGATTCCCAACATATAGAAGCATCTATTCTTACATACTGGCCACTCTTGACACTACAGGATGATATTAATAAAATTATTCCCGACAAACCTGGATTTACAAGAAGGAGATATATCAATTTAAAGGGTTTGTTAGAAAGTAGCTACAGGTACAAAAATGATTTGTATCTTTACAATAAAGTAGGTACTTTTAAATGTGGTGCATGCAATCAATGTGCCTATATTCATGACCACAACAATCTTTTTATTCCATCTAGACATTTTAGAGTTTGTACCCAAGTCTACTTTAATTGTGCATCTAAAGGGGTGGTTTATCTCGGCATCTGCACTGAGTGCTGTAGCTTCTATATAGGTAAGACCGAGAGACCACTAAGAAAAAGGATATATGAGCATCTATATGAGATTTCAAAGGGAAAGATACCAACGCCTTTTATAAACATTCTTTGGTTTGTAGTAAGATGAATTTAAAATTTTTGGTTTTGGAACAAGTCACTCAGGACCCCAGAGGAGGTGACTGGGAGACTCGGTTGGAAAACAAGGAATTGATATGGCAACTAAAGCTAAATGCCACGAAAATTCCTGGTTTGAATGATGGTATTAGTATAGCCAGTGTTTTAAAATTAAATAGAGAAAAAATATGAATTGGTCACATATTACTTTTTGTTTTTTTATTTTAGATTGAGAAGCCTTTACTGTATTTTATTGTTTTGGTGTTTAAAGGTTCAATCAATTTTTTTAATTAAATATGGCTTAATGTTCTAGCATTTAATACTACATATTGGCATCGCAGAGAATGCTTGTGAACACAATGCATGAATTGTTATTTGCTTCATGGATTTAATGTGGCAAGCGATTGTATTTTTGTATTTATTTATCGATCTGCATATTTAATACACATAAAGGCTTTGCATATATGCAAATATATACATTTTTAAAGCATTTTTAGATTAAATAACTTAACTTATTAACTGTGTAAAGAATTCACTAGCTTGTTGCTAGAGTTGGTGTTACAGAGGACACTGGTGCTTTAAATCTGTAATTATAACAATCGTAATTGCAAATGAATTAATTATGATGTTAATTCCAAGTGGTATATAACAACTTAGTTTTGGACTGTTTTTTATCTTGATAAAGCCTGGTAGGAACCAGGCGAAAGCTCTTGACTGATTCTTTACTATTTTTTACTATTTTCAAGGATTAAAAGTTGCTGAATATCTCTAAGCTATTTTGCTTATTATTTCCTTCAGTTAGATACACACTGGATTCTTCGAACCAAGTTTCTTCACCCGTGGAGTTTCATTTTAAAATAAATGTGTGTTTTTCTTTCTTTTCTTATGAAAAAAAAAAAGTGTGGAAAAACTATGTGACATAAATGTATTATAAGACCCTGTGTGGAGTATCTACAATGGTGGAATGGTGCTGCTGCTAATAAGGCAGGGCCTGGAACCAAGTAGTTTCCTGGCTGTGTGCATGGATCCCTATGCAAATGAGGTGGGGTTACTGAATAGCACAAAATGGTATCCTTGTCCACATATCCCTTCCGTGTAGGCACAGAACTGTGTTAATGTCCACAGAACAGGTAGCTGACATCAGGAGGGGGTGTGTCTGAGGACTTGTAAACTCATTGAAGCTCAGCTGTACCTGTTTGCACTGCAGACCGCTGTGCTCAGCAGGGGGATGCGACTCTGATTGCTAAGCTTTATTTACCTTCCAGGCATGTGTTTCCATGTGTTTACCCGATGTGTACAGTGACTGCTGAGCTTTGTTTACCTTCATGGCACTTGTTTCCACATGTTTGTGCGGCACTCTGCTGTGCTGAGTGTAACTAAAAGCTAGTGATATATTAATTACTGATGACACCTGTTTCACTTAAACTAGGGCCATTAAATCTTCTTAATGATGCACTTGGCAGGTGGAATGCATCATAGATAGCCAATTACACAGTCAGCACCTACAGTAGAGCACTATAAAGTATGCATACACCCTTCAATCTGATTTTTCAGTCATACTCTGCACCATTAGAGTACAGACTGGAGAATTTTAACTGAAAGGATGCTAGGGACTGCTGCAGGTCTGCTGTATTTATATGTGCTGGATGCTGAAGTAAATGCTGCTGCTGGTGCTGCTGACAATATGCCTAGGCAGAAAAGGAGAAGAGTGTTCAGGCCCAGGGTAATCGTCCAGGAGGTGCATGAGCTGGGAGATTGTAGAGTGCTACAGAGTGGAGAGGGACATACTACAAGAACTCACTGAGCTCTGCAACCCTCAACTCAGACTCAGAGCCAACAAGGGGGAACCCAGCCCAGCCCAGTGGAAACAAAGTTATTTGTAGCCCTTAGGATTATAGCCACAGGTACCTTCCAACGACCAACTGGGGACATGATGGGGTCTCACAGGCATCAGCTTCCAGGGTACTCCACCAATTCCTGGATACCATGCTATCACATGCCAGTGAGCACATTTATTTTCCCCTCACCCCTGAGGCAATGGTCAGCAATATGCAGCACTTCTACTATGTAGCACACTACCCTGAGGTACTGAGTGCCATAGATTGCACCCATGTACATATCAAGGCACCATCCAGTAAGGTGGGTAGAATATATGTCAACTGCAAGGGTACCACTCCATCAACTGCCAGGTTATGTGCAATGCCCAGGGCATTATCATGAGTGTGTGTGCTGGCAGCTCTGGAAGTTATCATAACTCCCATATCTGGCCTGCATCACAGCTGTACCAGATGTTTGTTAGGGGGGACATCCCACATTGCCATTTACTAGAGGATGCTGGCTACGCCCTGGAACTGTGGATGATGACACCAATCAGAGATGCACACCAACCCACTGAAGAACGACATAATGAGGCACATGCCCAAACTAAGAACATCGTAGAGCATGTGTGTGGGATGCTGAAGTCATGGTTCTGGTGCCTCGATATATCTGCAGTACTCTCCAGCCACATGTGCTCATATGTTCACAGTATGTGCCATGCTACACAATATGATCCTGCAAAAACAGCTGCTGCAGGATCAGCAAAGGGAAGGGAGACACCGCCTGCCACCAGTGCCTAGGTCACCACAGCCACACTCACAAGAGGATTTGGAGGAGGAGCCCCCTGATGATGTTCCTGTAGGCAGATGTAGGCATGCCCAGTACACCCTGGAATTGTCTAAGAGACAACGCATAGCACATTCATTGACAATCTAGGGCCCTAGGGACTAAACCTTACTCCTACTCACATACATATAGTAAATGTGTTAATGCCAGGCAACCCACACAACCTGTACCTATCCATGTATTGGTTGTGTACTGCTTGCATCACACAAAGTCAGCCCTGAACTACAGATCTCTCAACTGCTGCATTTGCAAGGTACGTCTCTAAGCTACACACCAATTGTAAGGATTACTATTATATAGCATATGTATTTATCTGCTGCTGTTATGCAAGGAAATATAGTGGGCTAATTGGACAGGTGTAACGTCCACATGGGACTACAGATACCCAGTCCAATAGTATGTGTTCCTTAATAGTCACTAGGCCTCATACTTGGAATATTCACTGCATCAGTCAAGGGAGATGTTAAACAGTGGGCTCACATGATATTTGGACTACTGTATATCCCAGCAGATCATGAGCCATTGTTCCCCCACCCCCAGCATAGCAGTGTACCCATACAACTGCTTTAACAGAAAATCACCTATAGTATATCAGTAAACCCAGGCAATCTCAGGGCTGTAACTTACATATTGCTCACACCATTGCATGTCTCTCCTCACACAGGATAACAATGTACATATTTATGCTGTTGATTGTGTAATGAATGACCCCTGTCTGTCTGATGACCTGAGTGGCTCAGTGGATTAGGGAAGCTAGCATGGGTGATGCTGTTGATGGTTCTAATCTGGAATTACTCACATCTTTTGCATGTGTGGTAATACTATGTTGGTGTTTTCACAGACTCTCATACCTCTTACTACAAGAAATCTGAACATAGCCAATAAGACAGGGGTGAAACGGCCCAAACATAGGGTCAGATTTCAGATATTTTCCCCATAAACCTAGAAAGTCACTGGAAGTAAAGGTGTTGCATTATTACATATCTTCTGAAGGATAAAACTTCTGAAACAGAAATGTTTGTCTGGAAGTAGTGTAATGTAGTGAAGTCAATATTCAATATTTCACCAAAAGACCATAAATGTATGAGGAACAGATCAAACATATGAGGTACTCTGGACAATCTGTGGAAATCAGGACAGTTGACAGGTATGCAGACTGTCAGTCTGTTGGTGGTGTAGCATTACCAACCACAGTCACAGATTAAGTACAGCACACAGCTGGGGAATGCTGTAGACACCTTAAGTGAAGTGCGGTACTGCAGAAACGGGGTGAATGTTAATGTCTGTAACATACAAAATACCAGACTGGAGTACAGTTAGGTGTGGACTGGAGTCACCTTATTAGTACTGACAGTCCCACTGGGAATGCCCATACACTTAGTTAAAGTGAGTGCAATCTTGTTGCCCCTTCATTGAAATGATCTGTTATGTATAAATGTCTATACAGAGAGATATACGTATACATATCTGTCTGTCACTATCTGTCTCTCACATGCATAGTATAGCTATCGTTATGTACTGACAATTAGATATGTACTGATATATATAGCTATATATATTAAAATGATACATACATCCCTATATATATATATATATATATATATATATATATATATATACATAACACATATACATATCATACACACGCACAGCTACAGTTATATATACATCCCTGTTATATACAGAAATATGTGTGTGGATGTCTGTATTGTCCGACATACCATAATAATGGTGAATAAATCTCCACTATCACATAGCCATACTGTTGCTCAAAGGGTCCAAGCTAAAGGTGCAACAGTACAAATTCCACTTACCCACAGACCCCCCCTGTGCCTGCTAGATGTCACCACGTAGATAGACACAGGTGAGCAGGTGCTGTAATGTATAATGTTGTCAATGCATGTATGGACAGGGCAACTTGTCCTTGCCCACAGGTATGCCTATGTAACCGCAAGTAGCAACACATGGTCATACTGGTAACTGTATACACACATAGCTAGGATAATTACAGTTATCCCACTGCTAGGATACTAGATGCAGATAGCAGTATGAAGCAATATCACACTCCTGGACACAGATGTAGGTCAACACAAGCCTAGTTTGTGTAATGCACAAGTACTGTTCCTGCAATTATGCATGCAATAGACTTAACATGTGAAATGAGCTATAAGTATTGTGAACTATAATGTATAAGACTAAACCAAAAAGAACTGTAGATACTCCACCAAAGGCTGCCTGCCCACAAAGATTCCAAAAAAAAAAAGAAAAGAAAAAAGAAAGGAAAAAAGCTCCCATTCCTGTGTTTGTAATTGTGTTTTAAAGTAAAATAAAAGTTTTAAAGCTGTTTAGCGTGGTGGCCAGTGTATAAGACTAGATAGGTAGGGGTTCTAATCTCACTCCAGCCCACTTGGTGCATGACTGTGTCAGAGTGTGTGTGTGTGTGTGTGTGTGTGTGTGTGTGTGTGTGTGTGTGTGTGTGTGTGTGTGTGTGTGTGTGTGTGTGTATCTCCCTGCAAATGAACGGGTATGCCCTCATGGGCTATCTACCTGCAATAGTTATGCAATTTTTGGCCCTGTAACTTGCTACTAGGTTCTACATTTCCCACTTCTAGAAGGCCTGATCATGTCATCCACCTTAAGACTACCAGCTGACAATATAACATCAGATGTAAGCTGTGGTGCATGTGATAAATACTGTGGTCTATAGTGTATAACAGTAGATAGGCAGGGGTTCTAATCCCCCTCCAGCCCACTTCATGTGTGTGTGTGTGTGTGTGTGTGTGTGTGTGTGTGTGTGTGTGTGTGTGTGTGTGTGTGCGTGTGTGTGTCTGTATCCATATGGCATAACCTTGGTAGCCTAGACTTATGTAGGGCTTTTCAATGTTTATTTGAAAGAGGTGATGTGGCACCCCCAAAAGAATTGACCACAACAAGGCCTGCATATGACATCAAGCACAATATGTCCTAAAATAATATACTAGCAGACATGAGGTGTGTTGCATGCACAATGTACTGTGATCTGTAGTGTGTACCATTACATAGATAAGTGTGCACACCTACATACAGCCATCTTGCACTACGTGTGTGCCTTGGCATGTCCTGTATGCACTGATTGGAAGTGGTGCTAGCCTCAATGTAGCCATATGTTTGTGTTAGCCTGGTAGAGCATTTTACAACATGTTATGGAACCATGGAACGTATGGATTGAACACAGAGAGTACTGTAGCTGTCGATTGTCACTGGTCAGAAAGATGTGAATGCATTCACTGTTTTACAACCAGTACCGATAGGTTTGGGACATACATCCCAGACTGGCACTGGTATACTGAATGTGGCAGTCATCACAGCTACCACTGTATGCAATGACAGCCTTGCCATGTCACTACACAGGCATATCATACAACTGTAGCAGCCACAAATGTGCCAAGGTACACCGATAAACACTGTAGAGAACAAATCCAAGGGAGTCCATGCTAGGACTGTACATGTGTAGTCTGTCTCTGAAATGTTTTGGAAGGGATGTGTATGGTTCCATACAGGGAGGTATCATTTCTCACGGTGCACCTCCCGTGTATCCATGACAGGACTAACACATGTGTCACTTCTGCTACACACCAACAAGATCAGTGTGGTAGGTATAGTACATGCTGGTGAGACTGGTATGTAACACAGGGAGTACACCCTACATGAAACAGGCCCCTCGCACATGTCAAGCACACACCTGCTGTGATACACATCATGTGCAGGTTACACATTGGGATGCAGAACATAACAATCATAACTGTTGCCAGTCAACTGTTGGTACTGGACACAGGCTATATGTAGATGCGTCATCTCCATCAGAACCCTGGTGGCAATTATGAAGGGTAGCAGACCTTCTCACAGATTAGGGATGCATGAGTATGCTGAATGCCAATATTGTACTTGTTAGCCTGTTATACACATATGAACCTATAGAGCCATGCAGTTATTACTGTTGTAACTTGCTGACGACATATGTCCACTGTGCTGACATGTCATCCTGTGCTGCTTTATTTCCACTATGTACCCATAGGTTATCCCAACAGACTCCTGTAACAGAAACATAAACAGGCCCGTGACACACCTGTCATTGTGTAACTACCCAATTCAACAACGTACAACATAAGGACCACATAAGGTGCACAAATATATGTGGCATACACATGACAAATGCCAGCATACAGTATCTCAAGTTAACCACCACAAGTGCATGGTGAACCAACATTGCATTACACAAGTACATGTTAAGTAATATAGTCAGCCTGTGCATCAGACACATAGATGCATTTCCATGCATCGATGTCAAGGATGACAGGGATGTGGCACAGGTATCATCACTTGCACAGGGTGTTGTGTGGGGATGCAGTAGGCCTAGGCTGGCCCAAACAGTAGACAGCATGTGTGTGAGTCATGGGGGAGCATGTAAGATGGACCATGTACCACTGAGCTACCTGTTAGCAGTGCTGAGCACTGCACTGCGCCACACAAACACACTTAAACACACCCATAAATAAATAATTACATACAGTTTCTATTTTTAGACATCTGGAAGGTGTCTGCCATGTATGTATGAGCTCTGCTCAGCTTAGATGTGCTCCTCGGCATGACACGCAAATGCCAAAAAAATCCCCACATAAAATGTCATTATGCTTATTAATTATATCTGTTTTCTATAGTTAGATGTCTGGCAGGTCCTGCTGTCTACATGTGAGCACAGCTTGGCATGGCTGTGCGCCGTCCCATGCAAACATGCATTTTACAAAAAAAAAAAAAAAGCAGACAACGCTTATTCAATATCTTTGTTCCTCAGCTCTCTCTTGGCAGCACACCATCATTAATATGCATGGAGCACAGCCGATGGGGGACCATATCCGTGAGCCATGTACACGGATACATTCTGTGTAGGCTCTACACGATGCCTACACATAGTTTATTAAATCCTGGGGTATGTCAAAAATATTCCTAGTCTACATGACAAATGTGCTCTACAGATGGGCAAAAAGGCCATGGCCTTCCGTAAGTTTATAGGTGATTGCAAGGCTGATGGCTCTAGAAGGCCCTTTTTTAGCTTAGCATGCCATCACATTTGCAAATGATAGGATAAATTACTCAGGGGCATCTAGCTGGGTTGAGACAAAGAATTGCCCAGCTACCTGCCTCTATCCAGCAAGGGCATGGGTACCAATCCAAATTAATACAGTATATTTTGTGCTAGATTCATTTTTTTCAGTTATCCTTTAATCACTCCTGTCCTTGTTTATGTCCCGTATTTTTCAGTTTTTCTGACTCCCTGGTTTTAGATACTTTTGTGTTTCTCTTACTCTGGTTTTTCCCTGCCACTAAGTGCAATTCATATTGGGATTCAACACATCATTCTCAAATGTTGAGATTTTCTCAAAATATCCAGATTTTTGCCTCATATTTTTGGTCTGTTCCTCATAAAATGTGTTGTTTTCCAGCAAATCGCTAAGAAATTACATCAGTAAATAACAACATACATTTCAGTTTCAAACTTCTTTTCCTTCAGAAAATGCATGCTAACACAAATCTTGCTATTCTAGCAAATGTTTAAGTTTATAGGAACAATATTTAACATGTCTATATGTTGAGGCCTGTCTCCCCCATTATTTTAGACTTTCTTGAGATTTCTTACACCAAGAGGTTAAGCGGCATGGGTGACAAGCTTAATTCTTCTTGCTCCTTTCTGCTTTTCTGGGCTGGCACTCTATCAGCTAGCTACAAACAACTTGTTACAAAGGAGACACATAAATAATTTCAGCATGAAGAATTCAATCACATGGAAAATTAAATAAAAATTCTATATCACAAAGGGCCGGGTGCTGGACTGATTGTTTCTCTCTCTCTTTCACTAAGAAGAACACTTCCACATATCAGAAATGGTAATATAACAATTGATCAGCTATATAAAGCTACATATAAATAAATGTAATAAAAAAACACACTAACAACAGGAAGCTACAGATGCATCATGATGACATTAACTAAAAACCTTTACATCATAATTTTAAAAGAATATTAAGAAAATGAATACAACAGATTCATGGAACAAATCTGGACATCTCATTCATTCTTTCAGTTGTATTTCCTACTGTCACTTATTTGCATTTTATAAAAGAGGCGATACCATTATGGCAATGAAAAAAGAAATGTGTAAACTGCAGATTTTAATAAACATCAGGGCTGGATTCATTAAAAGTTACACTAATTGTAACGATCATGTATGTGGCATAGCGCACTGTAAACAATGTTATTTGGCATTCATTAAATGGCTCTACACTACCAAACAAAGGTAAATGGTAGAATATGCTATTGAAAGCATAAGTAGCTGAATTACATGTTAATTAACTAATCCAACATGGCTGAGCTATTCAGGAAGCTATAAAGCAGTCTTGTACACTCTGTGTAGCCGTATGCCCTAAGATCCAAAACTCTTTAGATTACAGCACCTGTTACACTTAGAAAAGCAAAAAAAAAATGTTAGTAGGTGCTGCTGCCATTAAAATATGCATGTGCAACAGGCTCTAATTCAAGGTGCTGTTGCCAGACCATGGCCAAGGAGAAGGGTGTTTGGACCCCTCTTGACTTATCATGGACATCATGACACAGAAATTGTTGAGTGATACTAAGTGGACAGGGAAACACTAGAGGAAATATGAAATCTCTGCTACCCTCACCTGATGCCCCAGGGTAATCATGGAGAACATATCCCAGTGGAAATAAAGGTATGTGTATCATTACATATACTAGCTACAGATACTTTTCAGAGACCCACAGGAGATATATTATGGTAACATTCACTCCACTCACATTTGCTCACTGACTAGTGCACCATCCTGAGAACCTTCCCCTTACTTGGGTATTTCTCCCCATTTACCATACACACTGTGATGTGCATACTGTTTAGGAGGTACCATTGTGCAGTACCTCAGAGCATATCTAGTTATTGCCATGGAGATTCTTTACATAACTATAGAAGGCCTTGTGGTTGTCTTTACTATCTGCTGCAATTCTGTTTTCATACCTAGCTTTAGAGGACTTGATGAGGGATCTCAATTTTTTGTTGAGGCAGATAAGGGAGTTTTCTAGTCTTGGGACTTCACCTTATTCCGCATCAGTTTCCTCCTTCTGTTGTAGAGTTTGTTTATGGCAGGGGACCACCAGATTGGCTTCTATTTTTTGGAGGAGAGTGTCTTGGTTCTATTCGGTATGGCGATATCCTTGCATTTGTGTACGTGTTTGTACAGTGCATTGGTGTATGATTCTGCAGTCACGCAACTATTCTACATTTGCATGGGTGCCGTGAAGTTAGCCACCTCTGTTTTTAGGATCCAAAAGTTAGCTTTGGAGAAGTTTTTCATGGTAGTTACCTTTGATGGGGGTGTGGGAGGGATGTGGATTTCAAAGGTGATTAGTTTGTGGTTGGATCCAACCAGGGAGGAGCTAACTATTGGTGTAGAGCAATGGTCGCCCATGTTAATAATGACCAGGTCAAAGCTGTTGCTACCTCTAGTGGGGGTAAAAATAAGCTGGTCCAGGGCATTGGAATTAATGAACTCCAGGAAACGTTGGGCAAGTGTATTGGTACATGAGTAGTTTACCCAGTTAATGGAAGGGCCTAGCAAGAGAGTGTTAGGTTGGATCCTAATATTCTCCAGGGTTCTTAGGAATGTGGAGTGCAAGTCTTGGGACAAGGTTGGGGACCTATAGCAGGCTACGACCTGAATCTCTGTCTTACCTAATGTTAGCTGCACCTGAAGTATCTCTGATGCGTTATGTTGGGCTACCAGTCTTGAGGTGTGCGCATCCTTTATGAATATGGAGACAGCCTTTGAAGCTTCTGTCTAAGTTCTGGGGCTGAAAGGTGTGGAATGAGTTATAGCCTGGTAGTGCAGGAGTGCTTTCTGTTGCCTTGAACCAGGTCTCTGTTACAGCACAAATGTTGATGTTCTCCATTTTAGGAGTATCTTGAGCAAGTGCATTTTGAGATTTGGACTTCTAGCATTGAGCGACATGACCCTCAGATTGCATTTGTTTGTAGCTGTTATGGTGGTAATTTGGTCTTTGGAACACCACCTAAAAAGGCACTATAGGGGTAGCAAGATCCTTGGCCAGTATCCAGAAGCCCAGGGGTGATAGGTGCAGGCCATCTCTGGCAAAGTATCGAGGTCTGTCAGTCATGTCATCCCAGGCAGAGATATACTGGATCCCCTTAGAAAGATATCAGAAACTTAGTCAATTGTTGAAATCAATCATTTTCTGCTTGTACTGAGGTATAATTCTGGGTGATGGTAGGATGCTGCTCAGGACTAGGGTCATACCGGCCTGGGCTACATAATCCGAGAGCTCCTCCATGTCTCTTTTCATGTAGTCCAGGGAGGTACGTCTCAGGTCATTCACACCCACATGTACAATGACAGATTCATATTTGTACCTGTTGTTGAGTGACCTGAGTGCATGCGTTATGTGTCAGATCCTGGCACCTGACACACAGCTGACTCTTACTTTCTCCTTATTCAACCTAGTCAGTGGGACATCAGGGTGCCTCACTATCAAGTCAACTATGACTAGTGTGTTGGAGATGCTGTTTTGCCTTAGGGGCTTTGGTTGAGTGGCACACTGTTTAGCAGATTTATGTGTCTCATGATTAGTGTTGTGTTGTGGTGGTGGAGTGCTTTTCTCCCTTGGAGAGCTCTCCTGCTTGAGTAAATTTTTATTTAGAGCCTCTGCGAAGGTGGGTGTATGGTTTGTGTTTTATGTGAAGGCAGTGCTGGTGTGTGTTCCATAGGGCTATGTGTTCCATGTGGTGTGGTGCAAATGTTGACCTTCTCCTTCTGACCAACTATTCCAGTCTTGGCTGAAGAGTGTGTGGCTTCCAGTTTGGCTATATTAGTGCATCTCTCGCAAGTCTTAGTGTTGGAAGGTAAGAGGAGAGGGTTGTCGGTGTATATGAGGCAGTTGCTACATTGCCTCAGGATGTCCAAGTTCACCAGGTTAATAGGAGAAAGTACAGGTAACTGACCTTTAGACATGCCTGGTGGGATGGGCATTGATAATAAGTACTAGATCTGTTTCTTTGTAGAACATTTAGTGCTAGTAGCACTTGTGTGCTACAATAATTGCTACAAGAAGTCTAGTAATGTGCTGGACTAATAAGTTAGTATAAGTGCAGGAGTGGAGAGAACTAGTAGATCTAAGGGAAAATTTGAAGAACAGGCTCTGGCACCACTCAGAAGCTTGCAAACAGTCCTGGATACAGCAAGTCTGTATCTGGACTAGACTAGTTATGGGAAAGGCAGGAAACAAGAGCAAACACAGGCTTTTAAACCAGAAAGTTGAGAGAGATGGAAAAACTGCCCAAACGGCCAATAAACTACAATTTCTGGGCCAGGAACCACTTCTTTTGTAGTAGATAGGCTACCTAGTGCTTACCACTCCCACTGATAAGCTAGAAGGCTTCCCTCCAAAACAAAATGGCTTGGGAGGCTGAGAAGCTTACAGTCTTGGACACATCAAATCTGCACCATACCTCTCAATGACTTAGAGCAAGAAATCTGGACAAAGCCATAAATAAAATTGTGACAAAGGCCCAAAAATTGGGACAATTTTTAAATATTGCTCTTACAAACTTAGAAAGTTGATAAAATAACAGATTTTGCATTAGCATGAATTTTCTGAAGGGTATGAAGTCCGAAACTCAAATGTCTGTCATTATTTTCTAAATTCAATTTAATGATTTGCAAATAATTTGCCAGAAAACCACAAACATATGAAAAACTGGGCAAAAAATATAATGCAAAAATCTGGACATTCTGTGAAAATCTGTAGAGTTGAGAGGTATGAATGAAACAAAATGTATGAACCAGCAATGACAAAACTTCCCAATTCAGAACATTTCCATCACAAGTCTACTCGAACTTCTGTCATTACAATCTACCAATATCAGTAAATATGCACAATCTCTGCAGGAGTAAAAGTCATCTACATAATTCCACATTAAAGAGATCTGTAACTAAGGAAGAGGTTGCTACTATCAAACAACTTTATATTTCATTGTTTCATCTACAAATAAAGTGCCTGTTGTCCTTGAAAAATAAATTGTCTGTTACATTAAAAAATGAGAAGCTGGTAATATTGAAAAAGAGAATGGATGGCAAATTGATAACAGGTTCATAGTTACTATGTATCTCCTCCAAAAGAGGACATACTGAGTAGTGGTAATATTGCAATAGGGAATGGATAGCAAACTGATAACAGGTTCATAGTTACTAGGCATCTCCTCCAAAGGAGGACATACTGAGGACTGCAGCATCCACCCCTTTTAAAAGTACAACACAGTACAATATTAGCAATCCATCTACATACTGCGGGTGTAGAACTCACAGCCTTTTGCATCAAAAGCAAATATACTACCTGTTGTACTACTAACAATGATTTTAATTACTTTAGCACGGTAGTGATATCATTTACTAAACAACAGTTGCACATTGCAAACAGACTTGGCATAAGCAGCACTTAGCTCTCAGCTCCTTGTAAAATGCACTTGACACTCAACTATATCTCTCAACTTTGTAGCACAAGAAATCTTGAAAAAGCTAAAATTTAGGGGGGTTTATGGGGGGACAACGGCCCAAAGCAAGGGACACATTTTAAAATTGCTTGTATAATCTTAGAAAGTTGCTAGAATAAAATGTTTTGTGTTACCATGCATTTCCTGAAAGATATGAAGACTCAAACTTAAATGACTGTCAATTTTAGTGAATTCAGTCCTCTTGCCAAAAAGAATCACAAATTTTAAGAGAAACAGACTAAAAGTATGTGCCAAAAATCAGCTATGGACTCAACTCCTTGAATCACAATTGTTGGTAGGAGTAAAGAATTCAGGCTCTTGTTTCTTGTACCTAAGGTATAGGGTTTGAGCCTAAGTAACACTAACCACCAAGTATCTCTAAATGGGGCATTACACATGCACACACACACACACACACACACACACACACACACACACACACACACACACACACACACACACACACACACACACACACACACACACTGAGCCCCCTTGCAGCAAACTGCAATAATTGTGAATTGAATCACTTACTTAAATAGGCAGCAATGAACAGGTATCTTTTCATGAATGTTAAATTTCACGAGCGTGGGTGGAAAGGAAGGAACAGAAGGATATCTGTGGGACAATGCATGCACAGACATGATGCAACTCTGTGTGACCAGAAGAATGCACTAAAAGCAAACAAAAACAGGCAATGGTGTGTGCGACCAGAAGAACGCCCTTAAAAACAAACAAAAACACCATTTTTTTTAATTAATAATGTAAATGTGACAGTCCCTCGGCAAAAGTGCCACCCAGGGCAGACCGTCTCTCTCGCCCCCCAGCTACACCACTGTATACATACACACACACACACACACACACACACACACATATATATATGTGTGTGTGTGTATATATATATATATATATATATATATATATATATATATATATATATATATATACATATATATACATATATATATATATATATATATATATATATATATATATATATATAGAACAAATTAAAAATCTGGGCTGGATGGTATAATTCCTGAGTTATATAAGGTAATTCCTGATAATATTCTAAAAAAAATTGTTAAAAACATTTGAGGAAGTTAGAAATGCATCAAATATTTTCCATCTTGGAAATTTTCATTGATTTCACCTATTTTAAAACAAGATAAAAAGATCTTAAATTATGCTCCTCATCATCCCATTTCTCTTTTAAACATTGACTATAAAATTTGTATGCCTATACTGGCAAAAAGATTACATCACATGATGCATGGTTTAATTGAAGATGATCAAACTGGTTTTGGTTTAAATAGAAGAGAAGATAATATTATGAGACTATTTTCTTTAATAGATATTGCTACTAAGAATAAAAAAGAACTTTTGATTATACGCTTAGACTTGGATAAAGCTTTTGATTCCATTACAACTTTGTATCTGTAGAAGCCAAACAAAAGGGCAGGACAATCCCCCGGATTCACAAAAGCTTGCATGGAGTGCAAGAATGGTGCAGGAGCCCACGCAGGCAATATGTCTGCCATGCGATCCAGGAACAGCCTGCAGGGGCATGCACGAGCGCTCTTGCATTTATCTTGCATGGACTAAGCCCTGGCATGCGAAGCACCCCATTTTCAGGTGAAATCCATGCAAATGAGGTGATTTTGCAATCCAGGAAGCTTGCAACAGTCCGTGCAAGACTAGTGCTATCTGCAGAAATGTACTCAGTCAGTAACCAAGTACATTTCTGCAAAATCCAAAACGGAGCTATGACAGCTCCAAATCAAGGCTGCATATCATTGAGGAAGCATGCCAATGGCCAAGTATAAGGCCATTGACATTGCAAACAATACAAAAAATAAAAAAAAAACAACTTTTATTGTTTTTTGCCGGTCTCAGCTGTTTAAGCATAGGGCAGCGGCACGCAAATGGGATCGGGGGAAAATAAGAGAATAAACCTAAAATAAGCATTCTAACTAAAATCACTATTCTGTCATGCAAGTCAATGGCAGGCAGAAGACAACCTGGCCAGTGAGTAGTGGCTGCTAAGGGGGGAGGCTCAGTGTGAGATATGTAACTATGCATTAGCAGGCAAACCTATGCAAATGAGGGGAATGACAGTGAATCCCAGTTTTCCCCAGCATATGAGGCAGGTCCCAACAGTGTAAGAGTATGAATAGCTGGGTGCAAGACTAGGAGGCAGGTGACATCATGGAGGTGTGTGTCAGGCATCCTGTAAGCAGATTGGAGGCCTGTGGCTTGGGTTTGCTCCTAGCTTAGCATAGCTAAGCTATGGGTTGTGTCTAAACCTGCCTAGCAGTCTTTACAAAGCATAAGCGGGTGTGCGCAGCACGCACCAGGTTTTACATGAAGAAAAAAGAAGTTAAACCAGGAAATAGCAGCTCTGTGGACATTTGAGCACTATGTTTGTATGGCACGCACACAGACTTAAACAGGAAAGCAATGGGAAGGGAAAACAGCAGAAGGAAAGTAATCAATTAGAACTAGCTTAGCTGGCAGGTAAAATGTATCAGAATAAGCCAATTACACAGGCAGCAGACTAGTCCAGCCCAGAACACTACTATAAACTAAGCAAACACCTTCCTCTTTGGTTTTTCCAACACTCTACACCACAGGTGTATACAAGCCGGGAAATTTTAACAAATAAACCTACAAAATGAGAAGGGCCGCAGCAGGCAACATAGAACAACATTTGCAAGAGGCTGAGGGTGGTGAGGATGTGAATGCTGACAAACAACCCACAGTGAGGAGACGGAGAAGAGTGTATAGACCCAAGGTAACCTACCAGGGGCTACATGAGCTGGAGATAGTGGAGCATTATTGGGTGGACATAAACCTCCTACAGCAAATTGTTGAGCTGTGCCGGCCCCACCTGACACACTAAACTGACTGAGGGGAACCTATCTCAGTGGATACCAAGGTATGCGTAGGCCTAGGTATACTAGCCACAGGTACCTCCCAAAGCACAACTGGGGATATCATGGGGATCTCACAGGCATCAGCATCCAGAGTATTCCACCCGTTCCTGGATGCCATGTCAGTACATGCCAGTGAGCATGTATATTTCCTCAACACCCGTGAGGTGTTGACCAGCAATATGCGTCTCTTCCACCAAATAGCAGAATACCCTGGTTTAGTGGGTGCTATACACTGCACGCACATACACATCAAAGCACCACCTGGTGAGCAGGGTAGGGCCTACATCAAATGCAGGGACATCCTCTCCATCAACTGCCAGGTCGTATGTGATGCCCAGGGCATTATAATGAATGTTTGTGCTGGCTGCCCTGGAAGCTATGATGATTCCCACATATGGCATCTGACACAGCTGTACCAGAGATTTGCCAATGGGGACATCCCCTACAGTCACCTAGTGGGGGATGCTGGGTACACACTGGAGCCGTGGCTGATGACACCCATCAGAAATGCACACACACCTGAACAAGAACGCCATAATGAGGCACACGCACAGGCCAGGCATATAATAGAACATGTGTTCGGGATGCTCAGGTCACAGCTCCGGTGTCTGGACACATCCGGTGGAGCCTTGCAGTATTCATCAGCTACATGTACCCAAATTGTTATGGTATGTGCTATGCTACACAATATGATCCTGCAAAAACAGTTGCAGCAGGAACAGCATAGGGCAGGGCCACACAGCCCTCCACCAATGCCAAGGTCTGCACAGGCACAGAGTGACTCAGAGGAGGAACAACCTGAGCTTGCCTCAGTAGTCAGAAGGAGGCATGCCCAGTATGCCCTGGCTTTGGCAAAGAGGCAACACATAGCACATGCACTGACACAGTAGGGACCCAGGGAATGACACCTCTCTCTTACTCGCACATACAGTAAAAGGGATGCCAAACATGACACTACCTGTGCTCAACCATGTATAGGGAGTGTACTATGTGCACCCAACATAGGCAGCCCTCCAGCACCATCTGCAAGTCTGACACACCCTCAAGGTAAGTCAATCAACCTACCAATTGCAAAATGGAGTAGAATGTGTTGTTACCTGTAGCTATGGTATGGATGTGAGCATGCAAGGGAATTGGGTGGCTGAATGTTATGGCAGCAGACAGTAGACACCCACAGTGGCACCATGACATTTGTAACACATACTGGACTCACCATAGTAGCCAGTACTACACAGGGTGACACAACCCACTGCAGGAAATGTGCTGAGTGACATATGTGTCCATATGACCCACACATGCCAGTCAGGATGATTCACATACCCAACAACAGTCTCAGCCAGCAGGACAGGTGTAGACAAACCCAAACAGAGCCTGTGCCATGGCCCCAGAATGATGGCTATGGTTAACCCCCCCCCCCAGGCCTACACAGACAGACCACAGCAGGGCAGGCAGTAGGATGTTAGTTCTGAAGGGTAGGAAGTTAGACAATAATATGTAGGGCAACCAAAGCCACAATCTGTAGTACACTAGCATGCCTCTAGTCAGCATGATAGTTAGCAATACAGAATGAAATGGAGTACCTGACATACCAATACAGTCATAGCAAATGCGTACAAGTGTCATGTGTGCCCCCCACATCCTACATAGTAATATAATAACAGCCAGGTGTGCCCCCCCAACCCTGTGTAGAAATGTGGAAATAGTCAGGTGTGCCCCCCCCCCATCCTACATAGTAATGTAATAACAGTCAGGTGTGCCCCCAACCCTATGTAGAAATGTAGAAATAGTCAGGTGTGCCCCCCATCCTACATAGTAATGTAATAACAGTCAGGTGTGCCCCCCTAATCCTGTGTAGAAATGTAGAAACAGTCAGGTGTGCCCGCCCTGCTATGCAGAAATGTAGTAACAGTCAAAGCCAAATGATCAATGGATACCCTGCAGAGACAACATGCTACCTGTTGGTGTACAACACAATGATCAGCACTGCAGCACAAACTACCTGGACACGATCCACACATTCAATACAGACAGCCATAATGGGCATGCTCACACACTTAAACATATGAAGGCTATGACAGCAAACACCAGTGGGCCAGACATATCTGGCAGTTGCAGTTGTTAGTGCAGACACTCATCAGTATGCACCACTCATGTTTTGCACACACAGTGGATAGGAATACAGACATATATGTCAGGACAACACACTATAATAAGCCAAAGGTAGATGGACATAGATGTGTGGAAGAGGGTGACTGTGACAAGGAGCCATCCAGGCCTGTCCCACCCAGCACACAGCCAAAGGGCCCCAAACACATGAGTTGCAGATGTCACTCACTGCAGATACTACCCACCAGTATCTGTCAGCATTACAGACTATGTGGTGCATGTGGCAGCAGTGCAACATGACTGTACAAGGAAGTAGTCATCTAGCAGCTGTATACATGTACCTGTGACATATGACCTTGCGTGTGCCCGCATGTGGCGTGTCAACTTGTGCATGAATGGGTTATGGCCCATGCACACACTGCCCCCCCTCATAGTCTTACTATGACCAGCCTGCTGAGGTCATTCACTGTGAAATACACCTTTGGGAGAATTGTAGCTCAGTAATCTCCGTGGCGCATCCCATAACTGCATACTGCTGTAGTGTGATAAACTACTGAGGTAGGAGTTCTAACCTCAGACTAGGCAAGTGTGTGTGCCTGACTGAGTAGAGAGCAAATCTTTTTAGGGTACTCACACTCCTTACAATTCATATACTCAACTGTGGCAAGGCTGCTGATGTCACCCACCTAGAAATACACCTTTGGGAGAGTCATAGCCCAGCAATCTCTGTGGTGCATCCCATAACCACGTACTGCTGTAGTGTAAAAAACTAGTTAGGTAGGAGTTCTAACCCTAAACTTGGCAACTGTGTGTTTGTGTGCGTGTCTGTCTATCTCTGTGTAGAGAGCAATACTTTTTAGGGTACTCACACTCCTTACAATTCATATACTCAACTTTGGCAAGGCTGCTGATGTCACCCACCTTGAAATACACCTCTGGAAAAATTGCAGCCCAGTAGTCTCTGTAGCACGTCCTGTAATTGTGTACTGCTATAGTATGATAAAGTAGTATGGTAGGTGTTCTAACCCCCCGACTTGGCAACTGTGCATGCATTTGTGTGAGTGTTTGTCTCTGATTGTGTAGAAAGCAATGGTTTTTATGGTACTCAAATGCCTTACAATTCATATACTCAACTTTGGCAAGGCTGCTGATGTCACCCACCTAGAAATATATCGCTGGGAAGGTTGTAGCCCAGTAATCTCCATAGCATGTCCTCTAACTGTGTACTGCTGTAGTGTAATAAAGTAGTTAGATAGGTGTTCTAACCACAGATTTGGCAACTGTGTGTGTGTGTGTCTGATTGTGAAGAGAGCAATGCTTTTTGGGGTACTCACACTTCTTACAATTCATATACTCAACTTTGTTAAGGCTGATGACATCACCCACCTAGACATACACCTCTGGGAAGGTTGTAGCACAATAAACTCCATTATGCCTCCTGTATCTGCTTACCACTGTAGTGTGATAAAGTAGGTAGGAGTTCAAACCCCAGACTTGACAACTGTGTGAGTGTGTCTGTGGGTGTCTGTCTCTGACTGTGTAGACAGCAATGCTTTTTAGGGTACTCACACTCCTCTTACAATTCATATACTCAACTTTGGCAAGGCTGTTGATGTCACCCACCTAGAAATACACCTCTGGGAAGGTTGTAACCCAGTAATTGCTGTAGCATGTCCTGTAACTGCATACTGCTGTAGTGTGCTGTAGAACTGTGGTTTGGTTCCATCCTCACCCATGACAGTTCTGGATGTGTTGTGTGTGTTTCAGTGTCTTTGTATGGAGCAATACATTATAGGCTAGTCACACACAGTACATTTCAAATGGCCTACTTTGGCAATCCTGCTGATGTCATTCATTGTGAAATACACCTTTGGGGAAAGAGCTCCCTAGTAATCCCCATGGTGCAGCCTGTAACATCTCCATGCTGCAGTGTGGTCTAGAACTCTGTTAGGGGTTCTATACCCACACATGTTGGTGGTGGATGTTTTGTGTGTGTGTCACTGTCTGTGTAGGGGGCACTGCATTTTAGGCTAGTCACACACAATACATTTCAAATGGCCTACTTTGGCAATCCTGCTGATGTCATCCGATGTGATATACACTTTGGGGGAAAGAGTACTCCAGTAAACTCCGTGGTGCATACTATAACTGTGTAGTGCTGTAGTGTAATAAACTAGTTAGGTAGGGGTTCAACTCCCAAACATGACATGTGTGTGTGTGTGTGTGTGTGTGTGTGTGTGTGTGTGTGTGTGTGTGTGTGTGTGTGTGTGTGTGTGTTTGTGTGTGTGTGTGTTTGTAGCATGTATCCTGTGTGGAGGTGGATGTGAGTGTGTGACACCTGTGGCCAATGTAGATGGGTTTTGCATGTTTCTTATATGGTGGCCTTACTATACATCACAATGTCCACCATACAGGGATAACAGATGTAAAATAGCTGAGAGGCTGGGGTGCAAAGCCATACCCATACATGTGACATCAAGGCCAGGCAATCACAGTTAGCAACACCAATATTACCCAGAGCACACTCTCAACCCATGTTTCATACACACAAACATGCCTAGGCAACAGCCAATATGTGGGCAGTATACTGCATATTGACCACTGATTGCAACTATGGAGTGATAGCTGTGGCTACAGAGGGCATGGCACCCTGTCCATCTGTCCAATATGCACGTACATGCAGACAGTGCACCTTCGCCATGTTCCCCAATGGACACCTAAAACACCTGTAGTACCATCACATGTGACCCACAAAGGACATACCATGCCTGACAACATACCCTGTATTGACAAATGCCACTGACACCACGGAATGCTGTTAGCATGCTATCAATGCAGGTGCAGTGTAAACCTGCTGCCCATTACCAGTTCCCACCACAGGTGGGCAAGACTGGCTCATCTGATGATAATCTGTGTTCACATGGGCCAGACACCCCAGGTACAGTTCCACATGTCACTGTACATGCATGTTGGAGGTGTGCATATCCCAGACACCATCATGTCATGCACTAAGGAACACATACATGGCAAGCGATGCACAGCATTGACCACACACAATAGTCACCGAGGTGACTGGATGGGGGATACAATATCCACCTGTGTGGGCAAATGCAGACACTACAGCCCTGAACCACAATGCAGACCATCGTCATGTGGCCTGATGCCAAGGTATATCCATCGCCTAGCCTTGTACAGCCATCTGGCACAGTCAACCACCACACACCTGTGCAGACATGCACCCATACATGTCAGTACTGGCACCCTGTGTGTTTGTGTGTGTGCTGCATGGTGTGTATGTTCACATACACACTCCCTACAACCCCCATGGGCATACTGAAGCATGCTGTCTGATGTCAAAAACCTCCCCATACCCTTTGCCCATACAACCCCCATATGACCCATGCCCATGTGATGCATGTGATACCTGCACAGTGATGTGTTGTGGCAATCCCACTACTGATGAGTTGTAATCCTGGCTCTGCCAAGTGTGTCAATGTGTGTGCATCCCTGTGAGATTGTGGCTGGGTTGATGCTGGCACCTGTACATGTGCACAGGCATGTGTACGTCACCTACTGTATAGCTACTGTATTCCTGTTGTAGATGTCAGTCACCATCACATATATGTTCTGAGGGCTCCACAACAGGTAACCCATGTGGCACATCCAATAACTGCATAGAAATGTGATAGCACTACATAGTCATCAGGGGTTTGATATCCTGTTCTGGTAGGTGTGTAACACAAACATCCTTAGGTTTTACTCTCCCACCACTCCCTGCCTTGTCTTTGCCTCTGTCTGCCTTTCCCACTCCCTCTCTGGTGGATGTGGAGACATACACCTGCTTTGCTTGGCAGCAGCATGTGTATTTTACGTGATGCTCATGATCAGCTGATGGCCTCTGCACAAATTGCAGCCTAGCTGATTGCATGTGGAACAGCTGTGGTAACATTCCCATAGCCAATTGCATTCAAACACACTCCAATATATAGGAGCATCATGTTGGTGTTGGACGTTTTCATTCACTGTGAGCAGGAACTAGATATGTTGTTTGGCAAACAGCATCTCAGATGGATTGGGGATTAACCTCTAACAACATACACTGTGGAAACAGGGCAACACACAGGAGGGGGGATGTGCCTGACCTGAATACAGACTGTAAGTGCTGCTATACTGCATTTGGAGTGATGTTGGTTTAACAGTGTGTGTGTGCATATGACTGTCCTACATGTCTCAATACCTGCCATGTCAGTTCCATGTTTATGTGGCATCCCCATCTGCAGGATCATCTGTAGACAGGGCAGTGTGTTGTGCCTTTGGTTTCATGTGTTACCAATGTAGCATCTATCTGTGGACTGCAGAAGGCAGTGTAAGGATTGCAGTCTCTAGATGGTGAAAGATGTGACAGTTACTGGCTTCTTATCCCTCATAAGAAATATGTTGCAACAAAACTTGTTGCAACAGTAAATGTATGAGGTTATCACAGCAACATGTAATTACTGGCCCTGTGTATGTGCTTCCAGCCACAACTCTGTCAACCTGTGTACATATGTTGTGCATGAAGTTGTGCATATGTGCTGTACACCATAATTACTGTCATCATATCTGATAAGTTAGTGAGATATCAGACTGCTACACATGTTATGTACAGTAGGGGTTATATTTAATGACATAACCTGGACATTCAGTGGATGTTTGTACAGTACTGAGGTCCGTGTACTTATGGTGAATGTTGGCAGTGTGTGTATTGTTAATATGTACTTTAGCCTGTGTACAGACTGTGGCAGATGTAATTGTTCTAGGTCCCGTCCTATCTGATTTTACATGCTGCTCCACAGTATGGTACCATACTGACGTACATGTTTGTAGGGCCATACACACACACATGTCCCATACTACAGACAGCCATCGGACCAAATGGTGTAGCAGCCCAGTATATGTAGGATCAGTCTGTGAGTGGCACATATGAGGATGGTGTCGAACAGATAGTCCATATACTGTAATATTATGCTAGCTTAACATATGTGGCTGTGGCTGTGTTCACATTGGTTGTGGTTATGCACTTTCACACAGGTGTATCTTACCCTGTGCTGTGACATGCCTGTAGAGCCTGCTATATATGCAGGTACGTGTGCATTCCCGTATAGGAGATGTAGGCCAGTGTTGAGACAGTCTGCCTGTAGCCTGCACAGTGCATTGTTACATGCCTAGCAGCTTAGTGTACTTACCCAGTGAGATGTCATGTGCAGATACTTGCCAGATGTACTGCTACTGGGCCTCCCTTAACAGTCATGTATGTCAGACAGAGCAGTGGGATATTGTACAGATGTATGTGAATATCTAGTGGGTAGTATGTGGCCATGGCACCCCTATACTAGCAGTTATTATGTGTCAGGCCAGACAGGGGTGTGTGAATGCATAACCTATAGTGGCAAATGTATTCCAGTCGTTATGTGTTATACTCATCTACATGGCTGCCTACATCTATATTGTCAGGCATGGTACACATGTTTAGCACTAAGGGGTTATGTGTATACCACTGGACTGTACAGAGTATGTCAGAATGTCCACATGTATTGGCCAATATCTCTGTTGCAGTCCACAGGGGCATTACGTGCTAGCAGCAGTACTGTACTATGATGTCCTTAGGATGTCTGTCAGTAGCCAATGGCACACATGTTATAAGCAGATATGACCTCCAACACACACCATGTCTGTGAAGACAATCCCAATGACAGTAGCAATAGTCTACTAATATACCTGCTATATATACCTGACATCCCCTTGCACTATGACTGTGGGACTATAGAGGCTGGGGTAGGGCTACACTCCATGTCCAGGACATATGGTGGAAATATATGTACATATTATCATCCAGATAGCCATATATATATATATATATATATATATATATATATATATATATATATATATATATATATATATGTATATGATTACACATGTGTAGTACTTCCAATCACCACTGTCATAGCAATCACCTACTCTAAACCCCTACATCACGTGGGCATGGTCCCTGTACAGTGCCTGTGTGATGGACATCCTTCCTGTGTGTGTGCATCAGTGTTACAGACAGCAGGTAGCAATACCTCTTACAGGAGAACCGGCACACTCAGGGCAGCTACATATTTGTAGGAGGTTCAGGAACTACAGACAGAGTGTGAGTACAGTTGTGTTATGCCTTGTATAGTACTGGTGTTACAGGGTGTGTGTGTGTACATACTACTTTACCTTGGAATGCAGTCTGTCTGCATAGCTCTCAACTGTGGGCCTATCCTCTTGGTGGCCATAGGTGTGCCTGTCATGTGTTGTCTGTCCACCACACAGGTCCTGTGTCAGATATTTCACTGGCCTTGTGTGTGTTGAGTGCTACCAGTACATGGCTACATCCATTGCTGTTACTAACCTCAATTCCCTGACTAAGGGTATGTTGCAGACTATCCTGTAACACCAGCAACTTGCTTAGTGTATGACAACAGTTCACATTTGTGCCTGTGTTCCAGCCTCTGTCCTCCACCTACATATCTAGCTTTGCACATATGACATGCTGTCGGGGGTTGGTCCATAGTGGGCTGTGAGTATATCACACTGCCATTGCTGCCATCAGTCCACTGCTGTTGTATCCCCCACACATACGGTGGGAATGGGACCATATATGTGTGGGTGTCACCTACACAATACATCTATGCTCTTATGCACTCCAGAGGCCAGTGTATGCAACAGTGGTATATGGCCCTGCATTATTGAGTCTGGGGGGGAAGCACCATAAATGACCTAGGCTGTTAAAATATGTGGGAGTGTCAGGGTTGAGCTGCCTTAAGGTATCTGGATGTACAGTACTATATACTTCACTTATATTTACAGTACTTACATATCTTGGGTTAATGTAAGCCTACTGTTTTCTGCCATACAGACTGTTCTGTTTGTCAGTGTGCATGTGATGGTGTCAGTTATGCCTTGTTATGTAACAGTTACAACCCATTTGGTCACATGACGTCTCTACCACCTAGTGATTTTGTACAGAGTGTAGATAGAGGCTGCTGAACTATACACCTGCATTACATACTGCTGATCATTTGGTATCCTGTGGCCCTGTCTGTCCTCACTATTGTACAATTTGAAGGTCTTGGCCTGGACAGCAACAGTTGTGAACCTTTCCAGACTGCTGTATTAGTATAACTGTTTCACAGTTGCATTCCTCTGTTTATATGGATGTCAGAGTCTGAACAGCTATATGACATGGCATATAGAACTGTAATAGTACACAATGGAAGGTATTCAATTTCTGCAAACCTGTATGTGGTGTTTTCCCTATGACCTCTCTGTGGGTATATGTTGCAGGCAACGATTGTCATTTTTATGGTTAGCCCATACAGTGTCCAGTTGTCCAGGTGTTAACTGTAGGCATAGTGGCTGTTCCATATTGTGTGCACCTTCTACATATGTATCTTACTGTACATATATCTGCGTGTGTATCGTGTGTATGTGTAGTCACATGTATATCCATATCTATCTATGTATATATATATATATATATATATATATATATATATATATATATATATATATATTTATCTCAGTGGCGGCTGGTGACTTCAAATTAAAGGGGGGCTGCAGGAGACAGCTGGATGGGTGGGGCCAATGGGAAGGGGTGTGGCCAACCAGAAAGGGGTGGAGCTATGCTCAAAACCACAACAACTGTAACTTTAATTACGCTGCCCTGGGTGCCAAACCATCATTACGAGAGTCCAATCAAGACAAAATCAAGTGTAGAAGAAACAAATATTTCAATACATTGGCTACATGATGGCTTACTTAATATCTAGATGGAAACACAAAGGTTGTGACACATGAAAAAATAAATTACTTTTTAAATACATTACTGGCATGCCAGTCAAAATCAAGTATAAACAAACAAGCAGCACTCATCTCAAACCACTTCTCCTTGTACTGCAGTTCTAATTATAATTTATATTCATCTTTATAAAATTACCAAGTAACATGCTGAAAGTACCAATCTCTGTGATACCCCTACTTGTAAAAATGATTTTTATCCAAAAAAGATCTGCTGCCTGACAACAATAATCTACTTGTTTCATGGGGAAGACATGATCAAAGTAAAAAATGAACAGCAAACAAGAAACAAGCTCAAGATAAATTGTTTAAAGGATTACTGCACAAGTTATGGACCACACATGATAGAGTGGCATTCTGTTTAGTTTATGGGTAAAGCCTGCAAAGATGACTGCAAGTCTCCAACAAATGTAATGAGCTTCTGAAAATACTGTAATCCTGTCTTTTATTACAAATACTGTCATTTTATTTATTTTTATTTATTTTACATTTGTTAACCGGGAGAGTCCGACTGGATACATGTCCATTTTCAGCGGAGGCCCGGGGAGAAAAGCTCCAAGTACATAACAGACATATGAACATTGTTAAATGCAAAAAAAGGAAGATAGTTGAGTTCTAAATACAATATAAAGATACATCACATCTTGGGAAAAAAAAAAAAACAGCAGCATATAAAAAAAAACATAGGTTAGTTACAAAGGCGAGGCGCCTTGTTAAAAAGCGGTTAAGGATAGTGAGGTAAGAGAAGGGTAAATGATAGTGGTTAATCAGGTTTGGAACAGGGACACTGCCAGAGAGTATTGAGATGGGGTTTAAGCTTTTTTTTGAATTGTAGGAGCGAGGGTTCTGAGGTGAGCATGGTCGGTAGGGAGTTCCACATTTTACCTACAAAGTTTGAGAATAGAGAATCCCCAGCAGAATTATTGGCTTTGGTAGTTTGAGCTAAGATCTTATTGGAGGAGCGTAAAGATTGCAGGTTAATATAGGGGTGAATGATGTTTTTCAGAGCTGGTGTTTTCTCTGGGTGATACAGTATCTGGTGAGCCATTTTGAGTTGGTTGAAATGGAGTTGGCTGGAAAACTCTAACCACCCTAGTTGCTTCAAGTTAGTGCAGTGGTGCATTCTAAAGGTGGAATTTGTGGCAAATCTAGCTATGTGATTGTAACAAGAAGCAAGTTTGTTAAGGGTTGTCTTGTTTAGGTTTGTAAAGAGGGGAGGCATAGAAAAGAGTTGATAGTGGGTGTGTGCTGGCAATTGTAATTTTAGCGTGAGGAGTGAGAAAGTGTTTTACTTTATAGAGAGAGCCAAGCTTTTTATTGACGGTTTTGATGGTAAGATTGAAATGGGTGTCAAATTTAAGGGAGTTATCAATGGTAACACCTAATAGCTTTGTGTGAGCTTCTGGTGATATAGTGATTCCATTAGAGGATGTAATAGAGAAGGTGGGGGGAAGAGTCTTGTTAGTGGGTGAGAAAGTAAGTAGTTTTGTTTTGTTGGGGTTGAGAACTAGTTGTCGACTTGAGAACCATTTTCTATTAGGTTGAAGGTGTCTTGGGTTGAAGCAGTGAGGTCTGCCAGGTTGGAGGCAGTGCTGATGATAGTCGAATCATCTGCATATTGAATGCATGTGGCACGGGGGGTGATTGTGGGCAGGTCATTAACAAATATGGTGAAGAGAAGAGGGCCAAGAATAGATCCTTGGGGAACTCCAAGTGTAACAGGTAGGCATGTAGATAATTTGTCCTGCCATAGAACAGCCTGTTGCCTATTGGACAGGTAGGATTGGAACCATTTCAGCGTGGAATTGCTGAGTGATAGTTTTTTTAATGTATGGAGGAGTTGAATGTGGTTCACCATATCAAAGGCCTTGGAGAGGTCTAAGAAAAGAGCAGATGATAGTTTATTATTGTTTCTGAAGTTATTGATGGTATTAGAAAAGGATAGTAGGGCTGATGTGGTACTGTGATTTGGCCTGAAGCCATGTTGGGAGTTAGCTAGAATTTTATTTTTGGTGAGGTGTTCCATCAGTTGTTTGTGGACACACTTTTCCATAATTTTGGCCAGGGGTGAGAGTATAGCTATAGGTCTGTAGTTGGTTAGCTCTAGTGAGCTACCACCTTTATGGAGAGGAATAATGTGGGACATTTTCCATATGGAGGGGATGAAGGCTTCTGACAAGGTACGGTTTATGATTATGGAGACGGGATAGGAAATGGCCTCAGCTGCTTTTTGCAGAATCTCAGCTGGGAGAAGGTCAGCTGCTAGCTTAGTGGGTTTTAGTTTTTTAAGAAGAGATGTTATAAAGGATATGGGTACTGGATCGAAGGTAAATAGATCTGATGTAGTTGTAGTATTCTGCTGGCATGGGTAGTGGAGTGGGCTGGTTGTTTGTTTGAATTGTGTGGCCAGGGATTGTATAGTTTCTGTGAAGAAACTATTGAATGTGTTAGCAATGTTTACAGGGCACTGTTGTTTGCAAGTTGTTGGAGTGGGGTGGTTGCCTGGCCTGGGTGCAGGAGCTTGTTTAAGCCTGCCCAGAATTTTGTGGATTATTAAGGTGTTTGTGTTGGAGGTGGAGGAAGAAGTTTTTTATCATTTAAGATCATTCTTTTAGTTTCATTTCTAAGTTGCGGAAGGTTTGGTGGGAGTGTGGGTCTTTAGAGGTACGCCATGTGACCCACATCTTGTTTCTAGATAGGATTTTGGATTTTGTTTCCTTAGAGAGCCATGGTGCGGTTTTGGTTTTAGTTCTAATGGACCGTATTGGAGCATGGGAATCTAGAATCTTGAGGAAGGTGGTGTTGAAGTAGATAACTGCCTCTTCAAGAGGAAGAGACTTGAGTATTGTCCAGTTGTGGGCTTTAAGTTCAGCTTGAAAAATGGAGGCGTTGAATTTATTATTATTCCTGATTTTTTTTATGGTTGTAAGAAGGGGGGTGATTTTCTTGAATTTGATAACATAGGTGAGTAAGTGATCACTCATGTCCTCTGGGCGAGTACCTGCTGAGTACTGGTCAGGATCTTTATTAGTAAGGATCCAGTCCAGGATGCTGTCTTTGTTTTGGGGTTTACCTAGTCTGGTAGGAGTGGATATGAGCTGAGAAAAGCCATGTAGATTTATGCTGCTAGATGGGGAGCTAGATGAGAAGGAATTCCAATCGATGTTGAAGTCACCTAACACTATGGATTCCTGGGGGTGAGTTTGAGTTAACCAGTGGAGAAAGTCCTCTAAGGTTTTGTTATTATCGTTGCCTGGGGGATGTAAATACATGCTATATTTATGCTTTTATGTTTGTTTGGTTGAAGTTTTACATGTAGAATTACGGCATTGTTTGTTAGGAGGGTTGTGGAGAGGCAAGGGAGATTTGTAATGTATTTTTGTAGAGTATGGCTACACCGCCACCTTTACGAGTTATTCGGTCTGCTCTTAGTATATCATACCCTGGTGGGATTATCTGTGTGTCTTCGTACTTGGTTTAAGCCAGGTTTCTGTGAGACATAGTAGGTCTGGGGAACAAGTAGCTAAAAGGGCATGTAGGTTGTGAATCTTATTGTTTACACTTCTGATGTTTAGATGACAGGTCAGAAGAGAGTTAAAGGGTCTAGAGTTTAGATTGAGAAGTGGAGGGAGGATAGGGTGGAATTACAATTGAGTGGAGGGAAGGGCCAGGGTTGGGGTGGATATCACCATCTGTGGCTAGTCTGTGATTCAGAGTGGTAATGAATTTGAGGGCTTTGAGTAGAAGTTTGTAGTAATGTTTATCATTTGGCCTAATATTGGTAGGTTTGATAATTACATAGCGTTCGAGTTCTAACAAGGTGGGTGAGTAGGGAGTTGAGAAATGGCCTCTGTTGTTAATTATGGGTGAGGGGTTGGTTTGGTAGCCTGGGTGGTGGAAGCCTATGTAAGACCAGGTTTCATATAGGGTAGCTAGGTAAGGGACAAGTAGGAGGGGAAAAAGAGTTAGTATGATAAGCTTCCTGGGTGGTGTCATATTCCGTTTGATCTTAGAGGGCGGTAGTGAGGTACAGGAAGTTAGTGGACAGTAGGGGGAGTGGTTTGAGGTTATAAAAGTATGAGTACTGGGGGCGGGTAAGAATAGGGGTCAGGGCGGGGAGCGGAGCGATTGCTCGCGGAGCGGGGTTTACACTAAGCCACTAGAGCCCAGGTTTCAAGATGTAACTCCTGAATAATTAACTTGCAGGTGAGTAATCTCATCTAAACAAACACCAGGTTCAATGCCTATGCTTTGGGAGCTTGTTTTTACAATTTTATAGCAGTTTGCCTTAGTTTTAGAGTGTGTTCTGTAGTTTAAGTGGAGTATATGCAAACAAGCTTGGATTTTTTGTTTGGGTAAGCCTAGGGAGATTTGTGCTAGTGCTGAGGACCCTTAAATAATACTTTACTTTAAAGTCTATACTAAAATGACCAGATAATGACCTGTTTTGTTTTACAGGTTGTGGGCAAAAGTAGAGTAGTCGATTGAAAAGGGAAGTTCTTTTCTGCCTTACGCTGTGCAGGGAAGACCTGGGAGGGATAGAGAGAGCTTGATTTCAGAGGCAGTCAGAAGCAGCTGTGTAGCTTAAACAACATTAGACTACCCGAGGAAACCCCTAAACTATGTTAGTAAAATCTTCACATATCTTTACATATAGCATAAATCATTATAACACATTAGCATTTTACTGCAACAGTGCCTTATGACTGAGAGTCAAAGAATGTTGAATGTTGAATATCCTGCTTCTCAAAAAATATACAGAAGGCTCTCAATTTTCACTCTAATGAACAGCTCTGCAAAGAGCTTGTCATACTAAAGTCTGGTTACCAAACACATTTAGCTATAGAGACACAACTTAGCTTTAAAGAAACAAGTAGCTACAATATTCATGCCATTCAATACTGCATTATGCATTTCAATACCTAAGGCTTATACACCAACTAGTTATGTAAATATTCTCTGCATGGCAACAACAAAAAGGTTTTCAATGTTGGTAATTCTTTAACAGTGTTCTTATTAAATTTTACTTGCATCTTACAATCTCCAACAAGCTTACCTGATGGTCACTAAAGCATTGCTACTTAAACACAGAGCAACAGGGCACTGCGATAGCATGCATTTCCTGAATAATAAGAAGCATAAATCAACAGTATAAAAATATGACAGAAAACCAGAACATTCTGCAAAATCAAGGACACATGAAAAGCCACTGTTGTACTTGTGTCTACCTTGGATGGGGGAATACTCTGCACACTTACACTGCATAACTGCTCCTTGCCTTCTTGGACACATCCAGAGTCACTACATGGGGGAGTGGGGTGCAACAAGTATGTCACAATTTGAAATGTCCCTGGCTGACGGCGATGGCTCTGACACATACCTCTCAACCTCAGAGCAAGAAATCTGGACAAAGCCATACATAAAAGTGGGACACAGGCCCAAAAATAAGGACAAATTTTAAATATTGGTCATATAAACTAAGAAAGATAATAGAATAGTAGTAGGTCTTGCATTAGTATGAATTTTCTGAAGGGTATGAAATCTGGAACTCAAATGTCTGCCATTATTTTCTAACTTCAACCTTTAATAATTTGCTACTAATTTGCCAGAAAAGTACAATTTTATGAAAAACGGACCAAAAATGTGATGCAAAAATATAAAATTGCCACACAATACAGCTGGGAACCTGTCAAAGAAGGGACACCTTTTTAATATTAGTACTGTTAACTTGAGCAGCTGACAAAATAAGAGAATCTACATGCATTTCTGAAATAAAAGTAATCTATAACTCTGATCATTACAGTTATTTATAATTGTAAACCCTCCATGTTTTCTTCCAAAATTGCCATTTTTGAAGGGATTATTAGGGGGAGAGCAACATTTTGAGCCAAAATTGGGGACATTTGAGAGGTTTGGCTATTCCAAATTCTATAAAGCAATTTATTTGCACGTACCTCTCAACCTCTTAATGCATGAAATCTGAACAAGGCCAAATATACTGGGGGCATACAAACAGTACTAAAAATTGCTCTTATATAAACTTAAGACAGTTGATTGAATAACAGGTCTTGCTTTGGCATACATTTTTCTGAAGGTTATGATGTCTGAAACTCAATGTCTGTCATTATTTAGTGACTTTATTCCTAAATGATTTACCAGAAAACCACAAATGTTATGAGGAACAAACCAAAAAATAAGAAGCAAAAATCTATTCATTCTGGAAAAATCTGGACAGTTGAGAGGTGTAGTTCAACCGGGGCTGTCTTTGAGTTTGCTGCCCCCCCTACAAAATCATGGTCGAATGGAGCCTCCCCCCTGCAGCCATTCCAATGTCCCATTCCTTGGTTATTTCGCCCCATTTACCATAAACACTGTAATGTGCATACTGCTTTACTTCTGGGATGATTTGGATTTGAATGTTTTATTTTGCATTTTACAGCGCTAACAGTAATAGATATCTGCTAAACAAAGCAATGCAGTCTCACAATGAAAATAGACATAGCATTAAAAGTTCTCTGCCCTTGAAACTCACATTCATTAAAACAGCATTGAAACCCACATTCAAAGAAAATACATTTTGCCAGTGGCAGATAAAGATTAACTTTGAGCTTTTTCAAATCATAGGCCCCTTGCACACAAAACATACACATGCTCTTTGATAACCTTCCTGATTGTATTAAATTATATTCCTTGTACAATACAGTACAGTTGTTAGAGGGTGTTTTAAATTTATTGTTTTGAACATTTTTTCAGTAAACAATTAAACAAAATGCATGCACCAATAATGACAAAACTGCCCAATTCAGAACATTTCCATCATAAAAGCCTACTCAAACTACTACAGTCTACCAGTATCAGTAAATATGCACAACCTCTGAAGAAGTAAAAGTCATCTAAATAATTCCATATTGAAGAAATCTGTAACTAATGAAGAGGTTGCTGCTAGCAAACAACTTTATATTTCATTGTTTCATCTACAAATAAAGTGTCTGCTGCCCTTGTGGAATAAATTGCCTATGTTGCTTTTAAAAAAATAAGCTAGTAATATTGCAATAGGGATTGGATGGCAAACTGATAACAGGTTCATAGTTACTAGGTATCTTCGCCGAAAAGGACTGCAACATCCACCCCCTTTACAACACAATACAGTATCAATAATGCATCTACTTTTTGCGGGAGTAGAACCCACAGCCTTCTGCATCAAAAGCAAGAACATTAATTGTTGTGCTATTAACAATGCAAGCTGACTCAACATAAGCAGCACTAAACTTTTGTTCCCCTGCAGCTCTCAGCTTCTTGTAAAATCTACTCAACACTCACCTGTATCTCTGAACTTTGCAGCAAAGAAATCTGGAAAAAGCCAAAATTTATTGGGGGAGGGGGACAAAAGCCCAAAAACCAGGAACACATTTTAAACATTGCTTGTATAATGTTGGAAAGTTGTGTTACCACCATACATTTTGCTGCCAAGTATTGAACCCAGGACACTGTGCAAAACAGTCAGAACAACATACCACTATGCCAGATCATCAGCTTTGTAATAGAGAGAAAGACTGAAACTTAAATGGCTACCATTTAGTGAATTCAATTCTCACCATAGCTGTCAACCTCTTAGCACAAAACACCTGAACAAAGCCAATAATGGGGGAATAAGGCCCCCAGACATATTCAGTGAATTCAGTTCTCAGCATAGCCCTCAACCTCTTAGCAAAAAACACACGGACAAAGCCAGTAATGGGGGAATACAGCCCCCAAACATATTCAGTGAATTCAGTTCTCACCATAGCTCTCAACCTTAGCACAAAAAACCTGGACAAAGCCAATAATGGGAGAATACAGTCCCAAAAATGTTATAAACTTAGAAAATTGCTAGAATAAAAGGTTTTGTGTTACCATGTACTTTCTGAAGAATATGAAGTCTGAAATTCAAATGCCTGTTATTTTTATTTATTTAACATTTGTTAACCAAGAAAGTCTGACTTGGAACAAAAGCCAATTTTCAGCAGAGGCCCAGAGAGAAAATCTCCAGAAAAATGTCTTTGTAAGATAAGATAACATGCAGACTCCACACAGAAGGCACCCCAGCCAAGAATCAAACTAGACAACTTGTAGTTGTCAGGCAACAATGCTGCCAGTGCACAACTGCATTACTGACTGGGTAAGGAAACAAAAATACAGAAACCACAGATTTTATGAGGAACAGAACAGAACAAATATGAGGCAAAAATCTGCACTTGTTTTTACAAATGGTGGTGGGTAGGGAATTTAGGCCCCTTGCCACCTGCACCCAAGATACAGAGTTCAAGCCTGAGGTATTCTCTACCCACCACCATGTGTTCTCTCTAGCAACCAATATATAGCAACTGGGGAATTACACACACACAAAGTATTCCGTTGCTTGTAATACACTTACTTGGGTTCAGTGCCTTCTGTTGCTATATAGCTCCATATATCACTCCACTTGCTAAGCTATGTCCCATGAAAAATTCTTCCTGTGAGAGCAGGCCAGCCTGCAGATTCAGTCTATGCAATTGTAACTAACTGCATAGACTTCTGGGATGCTCTTGAATGCTGTGTTTCTAATCTGAACTGCTGCTGAATCAGTCTGGAGCTCTGTGCATGCTCCAGACTTCTTCAGCAGCAGTTTGGATATCAGAAATGCCACACATGCATGAAGGTATGTGATTTTTGACCTTATTTTTTATTTTCTTTCTTTTTTCTTTTACAGCTGGGGGGCTGCAGTCCTTCAGTCCAATAGCATGGGCCACCCCTGATATATATATATATATATATATATATATATATATATATATATATATATATATATAGGTTTACTATCAAAAGTGCGAACGGCACTCCGTCGACTGTCATATACTCGAACATGAAAGGTAGTAATTGGTAATGTCGAAGGCAAAATAATCAATCTAGGAATGGTTTTAACATGGGTCGAGGTAGGGGAGATGTTTGTAGTTTGGAATAATTCTGAACACCTACCTCGACCCATGTTAAACCATTCCTAGATTGATTATTTTGCCTTCGACATTACCGATTACGACCTTCCATGTTCGAGTATATGACAGTCGACGGAGTGCCGTTCGCACTTTTGATAGTAAACCATATATATATATATATATATATATATATATATATATATATATATATGTGTGTGTGTGTGTGTGTGTGTGTGTGTGTGTGTGTACATATGTATATGTGTATCTGCATATCTGTGTCTGTGTAGATGTATCCTGGGGATGTTGATGGCTTCCACATTTTACATTTTTTATGGGAGGCAGACTGTACTGCATGATATGTTAGCAATACCAGCTTGACATCATAGAGGTGGGATGTAGTACTGTTAACAACTTGTGCCCATGTCATGTCAGGTTCTGGTTATGGGATCTGCAACACTTGGTAGTGTATTGCAGGGTGGACGTGTTTGGCTGTGGGGGGGGGATGCCTATTTGTACAAGACGTATAGTGTGTGGGGCCTCCCAACCCCATTAATGGTGCATGTGGACATATGTGTGTTTGTTAATCTGCCATTGCTATCTACAGATGTATGGCCATATATACCAATATATATATATATATATTTATATATATATATATATATATATATATATATATATATATATATATATATATATATATATATATATATATATATATATATATATATATATACTTACATATATATATAACTATGTCTGTATATACCTACATAGATGTATATCTGCATTCACATAAGTAACTTGCTGTGTATATGCAGACATATAGGTGTAGACACATATATGTGTCGATGTAGGCATTTGCATGTATATATGTTCATATATATTAATATATATGTATATAGTTTTAGAAATATATATATATCTACAGATATGTTGTATCTGTTTAGATATTAATATATTTAAACACACATACGTCTAGATGTTGGTATACATTCTCTGTACAGTTACATGACTGGACTGGATGATATTTTTCCGAAAACATCAAGTTAATTTGTACCTGGCGTGGTTTAGTGTTAAATAACTTTGTCTATGGTGTACTAGGTCCTGGGTTTGAGCCTTGCATGAGCTGTTTATTTTGTTGCTGGGCAGAACACGACCCATTGGATACAGAGAGATTAAGGCACTTTTGAGCAATTGTAAGCGGGTTTGCACGGGGGTAAGCACTGCCTACACAGGTTAAGCAATTTGCTAACTGAGTGTAAGACACTGTAACTGGAAGTTAGCAGTGCTTAGCTCTGTGCAAATAAGCGCAAACCCACAGAAACCAGCTTACAACTGCTTTAAAGTGCCTTAATCAGTCTGTATCCAATGGGCCGTGTTCTGCCTAGCAACAAAATAAACAGCTCTTGCAAGGCTCGAAACGAGGACCCTACACACCATAGACAAAGTGCTTTACCAGTAAGCCATGACAGATATGCATAATCATGATGTTTTTACAAACATATCATTCAGCCCAGGTATTCAACACTACGGGGAATGTATTTCAACATGTAGATGTATGTGTGTGTGTGTGTGTACATATATTAATATCTAAATTGATATAACATATCTATATATGTAGATATAGATATAGATATATATCAATATAAACATATATACATAGATACACATACATCTATAGATATATATGTCTACATCCGTATGTCCCACATATATACAGCAATATATATATATATATATATATATATATATATATATATATGTGTGTGTGTGTGTGTATATATATATATATATATATATATATATATATATATATATATATGTATATATGTCTATATAGGTATATATGGACATACATCTGTAGATAACATTGGGAACATAACAAAAACATATATGTCCACATGCACCATTAATGGGTTTGGGAGGCCCAAGCAACATACGTCTGGCACGAATAGGTATCCCCCCACACAGCCAAACACATCTGGCCTACAGTACACTACCAACTGTTGCAGATCTCATAACCAGGACCTTACACGACAAGAGCACTAGATGTTGACAGTACTCCATCCCACCTGTATGATGTCAGGCTGGCATCAGTAACATATCATGCAGTACAGTCAAGTGAAGTCTCATGCTTGGGGGAACCCCCTGGGCAGGCTCAGTAAGTAGCTGGGATCCCTCATACAATCCAACAGGCCTACACCTGACAATGGATTCACCACTGTTGCCAAGGGCAACCTCAAAGCAGTGTATAGCTAAGTCAGGGATCTCAATGGCAATACTCACATCTGCTCTGAGTTACAGCACAATGGCAGTATTAGATAGAAGCAACAGGTAATGCCAACATCCAGGCTGATGAGTTCATTGCACACATGACCCCCCCCCTCACCACCTAAATGGCCCATCTGTACACTAGACTGATGTGAGGTTACTGTAATTATGGATGCATAGGTAAGAACCACACTCTCCAAAGCCAGCAACACAGCAGGCATGGGACCAGAAACCAACACCTAAGTACTGTGTTCACTCATAGACTTAACTCAGGGTTTCTGCCTACTGAATGGTACACAGCAACAGTCATCCCACTCCACAAAGGGTGTTCCACCATGTCAGCTGGGAACTACCACCCAGTAGCCTGATGAGCCTGATCTGCAGGGACATGGAACATATCAACACTGAACCCATGGCCAATGTCACTGGTAATCTTAAAACCCTGGACCCCACCAATGTTGGGTTTGTCAAAGGCAGAGAATGCCACCTAAACCTGGTATACCTCCTTGAAGCAGTCATGAAAGCTGTAGATGAGGATTAGGTGGTTCACACAGCCTATGTAGATCATAGCAGGCTTTTCTACACTATCCCACATGTAGGAATGTGTGTAGATGTTAAGGGATCTACCTCCGTTCACAAAATATGTTTCCCCCAGGACTGCTTGGCAAATGCCAACATTCCACAGGTGCCATCCCATGGACATACAGTCCTTCACAGGTTGTAGATGTGTTAATGCCCTCCTCCACACTGTAGAGGTGTGCATTAATACTGGGGTTGCTATAACTCCCCGGGTGTGGCTGTTGTGGACACATCCACCATCATTGCAGTTACTGTTGCATCTATCCCCTCACATTGCTGTCTGTAATACTGTACAGTGTATGTTATCAGGTTGATTAGTTATTGTTTACACCATTCACAGTAGTAGAGCACCTCACACCCTCCCAAGGGTAGGGCTATGCCACCAGCAGTGGCACACCCATGTTACTGAGGTGAGGATTGCAGTAGAGTGGGGAAAGGGACATACACCTTGCTGTTAGCATTTTCAATGTCATTCAAATAGCAGACCGCATATATACCAATGTGTGGTTGTGCCTACCCTGTCTTGGTGGGATTACATGGGCAACAGATGTGTTACCTGCACGGGGACATACCTCCATGTGTAAAGTCTTGTATCTGTACTGCATCCATATCAAAGCCTCTGTGTGTTGTACCCAGCCATATCATGTGTACCACCCACTACACTTACCGGTGTCCACTGTAGAAGGCCTGCTGACACCACTACACCCATCAACCATGTGGCACATGGACAACCACAACACAATCAGAATAGATAATGGTGAAAACAATACGGCATTGCTAATAACAGCTATAATGCATCACAGTTGCACAGCTACACATTCCAGGATGTTAGCATTTCACTTTACTGCTGACAACATGCTACACAGCATTCCATTGCTACACTGTTGTACAGTCACCCTGTGCATCAGACCCATGTTAGCCTGTCCTTGCATCAATGTTACGGCTGACAGGATGTGGCACAGGTATCATCATATGCACAGGGTGTGTTGTTGGTTTGCCGGAGACCTAGGCTGAGACATACATTTGACAACATATGTTTGTGTGTGCGAAAGGGCTGAGTAGTGTTATGGGTCAGTTGTAATGTTGTGTGTGCAGGTATGTAGTTGCCCTAGGTTTGCTGTTGATGTGTGTGTGTCTGCATGCACACAGTTCCACCATGTGGCTGCCCTATATGGGGATTTGTGAGACAGCTGCAGACTGTACCTGGCAGGGTTTGCAGTTCACCATCTACGGCCACAGACACAGGAACTGTGCCTGGCAGGGGTGCCACAGGCACTATCAGGTATATGGCCAGTTAGGGTACTGTCCCCAGAGGTTGGCAAACATCCACTGGATCAAGGTCACTCCTGGGACCGGCCAGGGCCACGTGCACGTGGCCTGCTATGATGGTCTGTGGACAGCACCCCCACACAGTGCTGGGGCTGGTACTGCCACTACGGGAGCAGCTGTGACTAGTAGGATATCCACTGCGACCTCCAGCTGCTGATGTTGCTGTCATACATCCACATGGCCATCACAACCCTTCCGCCCTGTCCTGATGCATGGACATGACATTGTTGATGAGATCCAATGTCTCACCCCACCATCTATCCATGACCTTGGTGAAATTATGAATGGCCCCTGCTAGGTCATGGATGCTGGTCATTTACAGAGGCGTGATAAGCCCTCTGCTCCCTTAGACCCTGTCTGGTGTACTGTTCCATTCGTGCCTGTGCCTCCATGACAGCCTGGAACATGCGTGTGGTGGATAAACATGTGGCACATCTGCCAGGGGCATGATGACCAGTAGTGCTCTGATGAGCACCCCTGAACATCTGCCTATGTGGTACCCCACTGGGCATCTGGCTATGGCTGCTGTGATCTGACACACGTGCCATGGATACCGCACTGTCCTGGCCAATGCCAACCATAGACTGTCCCTCAGCTAAGGCCAACAGTGATGAGGTATGTAGAGGCAGTATGACTGTGTGTGTGGATGGGGTGGATACTTATGGGATGTCAATTGATGGCCCAGCATCAGCCCCTGACAGCCCCACCTGTGCCTCAACACACCTATCCTCATGGTTACTGTCTGTATCAGTGATATCAGATTCCCTGCAGGAGGGACTCAGCCCCACCTTGCCACCTGTTAGGGGAAAAAAAGGAAAGGACTGTAAGACCTGTACATCACCACTTAACAGTACATACACACACACACACGCACACACGCACACACACACACACACACACACACACACACACACACACACACACACACACACACACACGCACATGTGCACAGACATGCACACACCCTGGAATTGCAACACAATAATGGACTTTACCTGTGTATAGACAAAGTCCCTACTTAATTGTCTGTACTCCCCCATCCAGCATCAGACTTGAATAATTACAATAACTGCTGCCAATCACTCAGGTATAATTCATCTAATAGCTCAGACATGTGATCACAACATATGACCTTTTACTCCATTACCTCTTTCTCTTGTTTGGGGTTTGTTTTTTCCAGGACACCCTATTGTCATCTGGGTAACACCCTGGTGTGGTCTACATGTGTTGTGAATGGCTGCCATTTGTTATTGGCTACTGTGGTCAGTCAATGATGTCACATACAGGGGTGGCATACGTAACTGTTGTTCAATAGCTGCATAATCTGTTGCACTAACTACTGTCTATGTGGAGTACATTACAATATGGAAACACTCTGGTGTAGTCTAATGGTTCCCCAATGCATCCGTACTGCTGCATACATGGGTTTACCTTCACATTTCTGCTGTTTGCAGTTAAACCAGTATCCCTGATGTGTAGTACTACCTCCCTATGCATCTTTCTGGCTGTGGACACTCATATACTATTGGCTGTCCTGCAATCGCAGTTCAGACATGTATTCCTGGTCTCTAATATGTCTGTCCATGTCCATCTACTGCACGACTCCTAAGGGAAGTTGTCAGGTATTGAATGACACCACACACACAAACACACACACACACACACACACACACACACACACACACACACACACACACACACACACGTGTAGACATGGACACACACACATACACACACACAGACATACACACACGCAGTCGACATACATCACAACCCATACAGTCCACCAGAAAGCACCTACAGACAAATCCAGCACCCCTCTAACACACACAATAGCAGGTGATGGTGCACTACAGTATCACACACAGACCTGTAATTACACACATGTCAGCATGCAGGACATGTGGTGCTCAACAGCAGGCAGTCCAACTGTAGTCAATCCCTGTTACCAACATTATACATGGCTGTGATGCATGGCTTTTCTTAGTAGGTGATGCCCCCCCCGCTGGAACACACTGCACCCATGTCCACAGCATTGCTGTGCATCTGTGCAGCACCCTGGCATGTACTGTGCACCATACCTCACAGGTGTACACACCATTGCAGGGTGTGCATCCGTGTGTCAGTTATGTTTCCTCTGCTGCTCACAGCCTCTGTGTGTTTGTGGATTATATGTGGACACGTGGTTTGTGGATGCCTGATGTGTATTCACAGATGTCATCATCAGTGGTGCATGTATGACTGATAGAATACCATTAGACTGACAACATACACACTTTACTGTGCCTATGGTGAGTGTACAGACCATTATTGACATGGCACCCTCTTCCCTGACATACCATGGCACAACACTACTGCATATGGTCAACACTACACATACCTGATATGTGGCATATGACCTAGGCAGTCAAGTGCATTATGAGCCATATATGTCAGTTGTGCAGACGCTGATTGGGATACATACCATTTGTTGGTGCATATGTGTGCACACACATATCATGATGGTGTGTAGCAACACACAACTGCTATGTGTACTACTGCGGTCACAATACCTGGCAGGGGTATAGTAGCATGGGCTGTCATCATGAACCAGTAGTTGGTCAGTCAGCCCTGCAAATGTTCCCCAAACCTGCATGTTTGCATGCTAAACACGCACACAGCCCTTGGAAGTCACACAGTACCATCACTAGTGCCATGGAGTCAGGGTTATGGCTGCCACACTTCATGACCTTGACTGTGTGCAGATACAGCCATTCTTAGTGGGTTTGTCTCTCCCCTCCAGTTCACTGTTGTGCTTCAGGATGACACACCCTCACCATCTCCTGCCACATTGCAAATGCTCGACATCTGTGGCCTACACGTGTGTCATATTGCAGTATCCCGAACTAGGAACATGATGTGTACTGGCATATTCCCTGCCAATGCATGGCAAAAATGCATGTGTACAGTGGCACAAGCAAGGTACAGATGGGGATGTCATCCATGGGTTGGGATGAGGTGTGGATTGTGCAGCACATGTATCACAACTGCAACTTTCTGTACTTCCCCAACATGGTGCTGGTACATCAGAACACATTGCAACACATGGCTTTGGCAATGTCCCGCCATTATGTAGGACATATCTGTAGTGCACCCTGGCTGATGTTGCCTGTGGTACACATAGGTTCATAGGTGAGTACTAGTCTATTGGTCCTGGGGCCTACATAAGCCTAGTCACAGGGGTTCCCAGGCATGCACCACTCAATAATGTTATTCCCCTGTGCCCCTGTCATGCTATGGCACAGACATACTACCCAGGGTGAATTCCCCATTTCCCATCCAGTTGTCAAGTGTTTTTGTAAAGAGGGCCAATGAGTAGCATTGCCTGACATGAATGGGTAGCCTGTTCCAGAGTGTGGAAATTCCCCAGGACAGGACCCTATCCCTCCAGTGTGTTCTGTTTAATATGTTGATCAGGTTTATGACCCTGGAGCATGTCTTTGCAGAGGGATTGGGATTTCCTTACGTGTAGCATGTTCAACTGCTCTGTGTATGACATAGCTGTGTATGTTCAGCAGATGTCACCTGTGCCTGGGCAATGTGCACTGGAGTGCAGCCACAGTTGTCTGAGATGGTCTGTGTATTGCATGTGTTTGAGGCTGGTAATCCCATTAGTGAGGTGTGTGCTCTGTCAGTGAACGTGTACAGCATGCATTATGGGTAGGTGTGTTAGATGTGTACATGGCCTAAACCTTAGTTATGACATGCACAGTGTATTAAGAAGCATGACCTTAAACCATACTCACCTGCATCAGGCTGCTGCCCTGCTGTTATCCCAGAGGGACCTACACTGGGATGAGATAGAGGTGATGTCAGTGGCCACAGCTGTGGCATTACTACAGGGTGGGTGCAATATTACAGTAAAACTACAGTTGAAGTCCACAATACTACAGATTATACACAACTGATTATCAGTATTACACAGCAGCAGACTCTACACCTCACATATGCATGATCTACCTGTACAGATGCATATGCAACAGTGGTTTACTGATATGCCCTGGGACCTTACATGCATGTTCCATGTTTGGTGTGTAGGTAGCACCCACCTCCATGATTGTATATGTCTGTAACTCTTGTGGGTGGGCAGGTGCCATCAAGTTCATGAGCAGCTCCTCAACTCTGGTGAGGGAGGGATGGATGTTATGCCCCCCCCCCCGTTGCGAGGTGGTTG
>NC_056738.1:6980892-7010892 GCF_019279795.1 Protopterus annectens | reverse complement strand
ATTAGAGTTTCTGACTTCATGTTCTTCAGATTATGTTTATTACAACAAATCACTGTTTAACTAGCAACATTTTACATGTATATGTGTGAACTCTAGAATTTGCTAGAAAACTCTGAGGTTTACCGGTGAGTGTTGCAGAGGTTACAGTTGCTGCCATGTGTTTGGGCCTGTTTCTTTTAGCCACATGCTGCATACTATCAACATTGGCCTTAGAAGTTACTGGAAGCATGTATTTTTCATTTCTAGGCATATTTGTGTGCTTTTCTGTGAGCTCATATATCTGACAAATCTCTATGGCCTTATTCAAAGTTAAATCATTGTCACAAAGCAGAATCTTTCTCACAGCATCATCTGTAATACCACACACAAGCCTGTATTTTATCAATTTTAATACCACACACAAGTTTGTTTTTTATCAACTGATCCCTTAAATCAATCTGCACATTTTAGCTCTGTTTCTCAAATTAGTTATATATGCTGTAAAAGTTTCACTAGGCTTTTGATCCCTTGTGTAAAATAAGTGCCTTTCCATTTTAATGTTTGTTTGGGGGTTACACATTTCTCTAAATTTACATTTTTAAACACTCAGGGTCTTCCCTTGACTCAGCCGGCACAACTATATGACAGTTTTCCACCTCTCCTGCAAATACAGCAGCATACACAAATGACTTCTGACCCAGCTGAATTAAGTAGAATAAATGCCTTTGTATGATCATCTTTATCAGAAAATTCAGCCTGTTTGAAAATATCATACTCTTGCTCAAACACTCACCAGTTCTCAGCAATATTTGTATAAAACACAAGTGGTCCTGGTTTTTGAACTCCGTCTGCCATGCCAATAAATTATACACAAATACACTGTAAAATATGGCCCTTGTAATTATATATGAACAAACTGCTATATGTGCTTGTAATGAAATTCAAATGCACAATAAACTTTGAAATGTTGTATATTGTGAAATATGCACAGAAATGGCTGTATTTTGCAAAATTACTGTACTGTAATACTGCACAAACATACAAACACTTCATACACTTCTGATATCTCAAATAGCTTTAATTAATATGAAAAATATGTGCTGAGCAAAAAATGCAGTTGTTTTCTTTTATTTCATTTGATTTCTGCAATTTGGACTTTATTTCAAACATTTTCCATAGTATTTTGAATATTTCTATCAATATGTCACAGTTTTGGACATTTTGTTTACTTAAAATATCAATTAAAGTGTTCTGCATGCTTTGTTTTATATTTTGCAAATAATAAATCATTTGAGCAAGTTTTAATATCTGAAATTCGTTTCTGACCTTTTTTGCGAGTTATAGGTGCAGTAGGCATGAGCCACTCCTCTGTATTCCTCCAGTCTTAACTGAGTGCCCCTCAGTCTTGAATCTGGGGGTTGTGAGGGTAGCCTAATAGTTAAGGTGTTTGCCTTACAAACACAAGGTACAGGGTTTGAATCTCCCAAGAGATAGCTGGCTAGGCTTAAAATGGCTTTCAAGGGCAGTTAGCCTAGTATTAACCTATAAGAACAATATTTTACATTTATTCCAATTTGTACCCCAATTTTGTCACACTGTGTCCAGAATGTTTGCAATAAGAGGTTGGGTGTTATGATATTAGTACAATTCCCCTTATGCAGATTGACTGTGCTGCATGATATGTCTAAGAATAATTATGATTTATGTATATCTGACATGGTGTAGTGGTAATTCACTATGATTGTGGTATGTAGGATCCTGGGTTTGAGCCTTGTAGTGGCTGTTAATTTTGTTTCTGGGTAGAACAAGGGTGGTGGGATAGAGGGTGATTAAGGCACTTTTAAGCAGTTGTAAGAGTGTTTGCGCAATGTTAAGCATTGCCAACTGCAGGCAACATCCAGTTACACTAGGTTAGCCTGGAAATTGCTTACTTTGTGCACACAGTGCTTACTGTCACGCAAACACAAACCTCTGATTACATATGTTTAAAGATAGTTTGCATCAGATTTGCTTAACCTGTATGCACGTTGCTTACCCCCACGCATATGGCCTTAAACTCGCTTACTAGTGCTGACATATGCTCACTACTGCTTATTGCTGCTTAACCTAACTACTGCTTTATGCATTATGATACTGACACCTCACATGTGCATTTACTGCAGTACTCCAGTTCATATATATACAGATGTTATTTCATGTCTGCAGTACTCCAGTTTATATATATATATATATATATATATATATATATATATATATATATATATGTTATTCCATGGGTTATGCAACACACATATTACTCATAATGTGCTTTGCCATGGGAAATGGTATGTATCAGTTCCTTTCCTGTTTCCCCCCTCCTTTCTTGCTTACATCCATGAGGCGGTCCCATTAGTACGGGTCCATCCAACCCCGGCACTCCTCGGTCCATACTGTCATACCCATCATTCCCTCCTCCCATTCCTCCTCCACAGCAATCTTTCTTCCTACAGGTTCCAGCCAAATCTAACCACACCACTGCACATTGCCCACTCTCCACTTCTCGGGACCCATCACGTAAGTTGTTCAGGCTTCCCAAACATTTAGTCCGCGAACATACATATCCTTCTTTGCTTACCTTTCAGGCATGGTAGGTTACTCTGAAGACTCTTTTTAGCAAAATTGTTGGGGTCGACCTGCCAGGGACGAACATGCGTTTGTTTCAGAATTAGACTTAGCAGGTTGACACTATTTCTCCCACTGGTAGTATCCTGCCAATAGTCTGGGAAGCAGTGCTGTGCAATGCTTAGCAGTGCTTAATATTTGATTTGCATGATATTTGCCTTTTGGCATTGATTTCTTCTTCATTACATGTTATATATGTGTCTTGTATCCTTGATTTATGTGTATGTACACTGTATGAGGTCCTGGGAACTTCAACACTTTATTACAATAGCACCTCACATTTGGACTTACTGCAGTACTCCAGTTCACATATTTAGGTTATGTAGCAGGTTATACAACATCACACTGTATATAAATTAATTTCACATGTTCATGTTGATTTTCCTATGCTGAAGATTTGTTTGTTGGAACCTCATTCTTACATAATGCTGCCATGGCTTAGTGGTTAACTACTGTAACTGTAGTGCAGAGGGTGCTGGGTTCACATCCTGCAAATGCTGGTTACTTTTATTTCTGGCCAGAACAGCAGCTGATGCATACAGAGTGATTAAGGCACTTTTAGGCAATTGTAAGTGTGTTTGCGCTGGTTTGCGCAAAGGTAAGAAATGCTAACCTCCGGTTACATATACTTACAGAGAGTTAGCTTCAGAATTGCTTAACCTGTGTGTGCATTGCTTACACCCATGCAAACAGACTTAAAGTCACTTACTAGTGCTTACATATGCTTACTACTGCTTATTGGTGCTTAAACATGCTTCCTAGTGCTTTATTCATTATGACACTGATACCTCATATGTGCATTTAATACAGTACTCCAATTCACATTTAAATGTTATTTAGTAGGTTATATAGCAATAAAATGTTCATGTACAGATTTCACATGGAAAATGGTATGTGCTGTAGTGGGACTCGAACTGGGAATGCCTGCACATTAGGCAGATGCTCTGCCCACTACACTATTGCTGTGCTGCTTTATTTGCATATATTTTCCTTGTTATCCTCTTCAGCCTTTTAAGATACTTTAACCGTAGCTAAGCGATAGGCACACCGCACACCTATGGTTAGTTGTACTCGGATTTTTATAAATAAAAGGGTTTCTTCAGTTTATTAATATGTACTGTTGCTGTTCTACACATGGGGAAATGGTGGGGATATGCGGACACCTATGAGTGGTCTTGCTTATTTATTTCCACTTTCTGCTGTTCAACATTGCAGGGGCATGTTTATTCTGAGAGGTCTGGTCTCAGACATGCCCCCTGCTCTTGTACATGCTCTGTGTAAGCCTGGGAGGTTGGGCAGCGCACCTTCATTAATATGCATGGCATGCTGCCATCATGCTCCTAAACTGGCGCTTCCGTGCAGGATTACGCTAGTCCTGCATGGAAGATTGGTGAATCTGGGGATCTATCTATATTCCTACACTGTTGCTAAACTATGGAATGACTTACCTGTAACTATCAGAACTATAGCTAACCTCAAGGCACTTAAACTCACAGTAAAAAATTACCTTCTTAGCTCATGAATCTGTCCTTGTGCCAAAACTAGCTAGTCATCATCTCTGTTTCATCCCCTTTCACTCATTCTTTTACTACCTCTATCTAATCTTTCCCCTCCTCCACCTTACTTGTACTAATTCAACTTCCCTTCCCCTACTTTCCCTCTCAAAAATCACCTTGCATCCACCTTTCTCAGTCATGTTACCCCCTGCCACTTCATTCAGCCTTATCCTTTTCCTTCCTCTCATCTCTGTTCTCTTACAAGTAACTCACTTCAACACATTTCTATACAAATACTTCTTTTCTTACCTAAGCCCTCTATACTCTATGCTATTTACTTCTTCTGTTCTTACCCATTCTCTCCCCTCCTACCTCTACTCTCTTACCTCTAAATCTAGTCCACACTTTACAGCTTACTCTACACAACAATTTCTATTACAAATACTGTTTCATTACCCTCCCCCTTTTCTAAGTTTCAGCGTTGAGCTAGTTTAGCTTACTACACTGCTAATACCCACTCCCACTTCCACTCCTTCTCTCAACTCCTTCTATCCTTAAACTCAGCACCTCATCTTCTATAGCTATACCTTGCCAACAAATAGTTCCCTTTTGTAGTATAACCTTGAACAATCTATTTACTTTTATACACTATCACTCTTCTTTATGTAAATCCTACGTTTTACTCATTTATATATTTCTTTTCAACCTTTCTCTGACATTATGAGTCTAACCTTGCCTTCTTTCACTACAAATTCTTCAAATGAACATCTCACTATCTCACCTTACCCTTACCGACTAAACAGTCTCTGCCTACTTTTAAACTTTCTAACTCCATCAAGTTTAACTATGTCTGTCAATAAAAATACACTATCTATTTTACCCCATAAAACTTTCTCAGCAAACATTTTTTTGCAATAATAGTTCCATAGTTTCTATGATAACAACATGCTAGATTTATGTATAAAGTGTCTTCTATTGTAATATGTTGTTTTATCCCTATTCAGATTTTTGTTAACAACATTGTGAAAACATCTAATATTCTTTGTAAATTACCAACCTATTAACTAAGCTCATAATATTTCTCTTGTACTAATGAATGTTTACATCTAATCTGTTTATTACTGCTCACTTGCTATGGCTTGCTCTTCTGGCTAATTGTTAAGTTGTTGTTACTTTCAAATTATATATTGTTATATTTTATATGTTATACTTGATATTTTATATTATTATTAGTTCTTTATTGAAGCTTTTCTCCCTGGCCCTCAGCTGAAAATGGGTTTCTGACACAGTCAGACTTTCCCAGTAGCCAAATGTTAAATAAATTAAATAAATAAATAATTTACTTAAAGTGCTCAAAGAATACAATTTCTCTTTAGAATTTATAGACTTAATAATGAAATTGTATAAGAACTCATTATATTTTGTTAAAATATGATCCTTTTCATCTAGCTCCTTCAAAATATTAAAAGGCAGAAAACAAGGGTGTCTTTTGGCTTCTTTGCTGTTTGCTTTGTCAATAGAGCCTTTTGCTAATTTTGTTAGATCTAAGACAAAGAGTGAGGGGTTTACATAGATGATAGTTATACTTCAAAAATGTAGTTATTTGCTGATGACATCTTGTTAATAAGTGGTGACAATGAAACTTCATTAGAACATATTCTTAATTCAATAAAATGTTTTCAAAAGATTTTATGTTGAAGTTTTAATCATAATAAAAGAAAATCATTGCTTATTAATAAAAAATAAATCCTTTAAAAAATACAAGGAATTTAATTGGGAGAATATGCAAATTAAATATTTCAGAATCACTATAACATCTAGTTGGAAAGATTTGTTTTTGGTTAATAATAAAAATTTAATTGATATACTACTACAACTAATTAATAACTGGAATATTTTATTTTACAATGAAAGACAGACTTACACCGATCAAAATGATAATCCTAAAGAATATTTTATTTTATATACAGTCATTGATTATGCTTACATCCAGAAAGATTTTTAAATATTTAACCTCTAATTACTTAAGTTTTTCTGGTATCTTCAAAAACCAAGAATATCTTTTGATTGGCATGTAAAAAGTTGGGAAGAAGGTGGTATCAGTTTTCCAAATATTGAATTATATACTGTCTGCCATTATAAATATAGCAAGTCATTGGCTAGATTCTTCCTGTGTTTCAAATTGGAAACTTTTACATGAAACAATCTTAGTTTCAAACAATAAACTTGTAATAAATACTAATTTATAATCTAGTTTTGATAGAATATATTGGGTCCTAAAGGATTTTTGTATGAACACCAGAAATAATTCTAGTTCTATTCCTTTTGTTAACTATATTATGACTACATTCAAAAGAGTTATGGTAACTCATTATCTCATCAAATAATTGTTAATTCTACTATTTCCTATAGCCTATACTAATGGATGTCTGGAATCATTTAATTTAAGTCAAATACTAGATCTTAAACAAAGCAGTTTAAAAATATGATATCAATTTCTAAATGGCAATAAGTTATATTAAGCTGATTACCTTTTGGCCAGATATAATATAGGGAAAAATAATTGGTTAAGTGTACAAATCTTCAAGGAATTTATTAATAATAAAATAAAAGTATCTTTAAATATGAATACAAAACTCTTCCCAAAAATGTAGAATTTTTTTTAACATCAATACTGATGTGACTAAGAATAAATCTTATTTATCAAGAATCTATAGGATTTTAAGAACTGAACTTTTAGTCTTTGATTCATTATATTGGAATTATTCAACAAAAATTAATAGTGAAGTTTTTTCAGATATAAGTAAAAAATATCTTTAAAATCTGTAGGGAATCCTACTTCATCACTTTGTTATAGAATTTTTACCTGGAAGTATTTGCTAGATTCTTTTTAACTCTTCATACAGTTGCTTTAATTTATAAAACAGATAAAATAAAATGTTAGAGAAGTGATGAGATTCTGGATATAAATTGGCTTCATATGGTTATAGAATGTAAAATGATTGTTCCCTTTTGGTTAGAGTTTAAAAAGTTCACTAAAGCATTATGGTCAGACAATTATATTGTTACAAATCTCTTAATTTTATTTAATGCCCCAAATCCAGATTCCATGTCAAAAACACAACTGCCTATCCTTCAATCCATTCTAGTTATTGCCAGTAAAATTATTACAAAGAATTGGAAAAGTAAAAATGCCCTCTCTTTTGTTCAATTTGTTTGTTTAACAAAGACTTATATAACAAAGAATTGCAAACTGTTTCTATGAGAACATCAAATGTCACACATCAAGATTTATTATGGCAAAAACTTTGTGATTTATTAGAACGTATTAATGGTTTTGTTTAAATAAACGTCTGTTATGGACCTTGTATATAGTTATTTGATCATTATGTTTTGTTAAATGCTATATCTTGTTTTCATTTTATTTTAAAAATTTAATAAAACGATTTTTAAAAAAGTAGATTACAGTGGTCATATGAGTTATCCTGTGATTGCAAGCTATTGACACTTTGCTCTCTAGACTAGTTAAGTGCCATGGAAAGATGTTTTAATCCAGCAATGATTGGCTACTGTGTTTGTCCTGCTGTGTAGAGAAGGCTTTTAGTGCAGTAAGTGTTTGTGTAGTGTTAATGTGTACTTCAACCACCTTCATACATTTTTGGAAGAATATCAACATATGAAAGAATGTTGAAGTCATCCATTCAAATGTGTGCTGTCACAGTTGTAAAACAGCATAGTGTGTGGCATGTTTCATTCGGGCTATGTTCTGTACCTTGTGATCTTAGGTAGTATGTTCAAATCTAGCCATTACTCCTTTGACTCACTTCTGTCTGTATGTCTGTGAATGTGCAGGTAGGTAACCAAGAATAACAATGTTGTCAGCCAGCTATCTGCTGTGTACATGTATGGTTTGGGATTCCTATTACAATGATTTCTGCTTCTTTTTCACACAGAAATGCTTTATTTGATAATGGTGATGCTATGAGATGGCATTTGGCTTTCCCATGAGAACTACTAATGCTTTTCCTGTGACATGAAGACATGAGCATGTTGATGCCTTAGTAAGGCATGTGCTCAAATCAATGGTTATCCATACATTGCTCTTGATTGTCATTCTCCCCTCACAGCGATGACTGCATTATGCATCATGTAGACACATCACATATAGCAACAGTCTTTAAAAGAAGTTACACAAATACATATCCCACATGATGTCATGACTTCAAAGACCAAAATAATCTCACATTTGTAGCACTAGTTGCACTGTGGCATGTTCTTTCCTCATAATATCATGCAGCTTCTGTCATAACATAGTCAGGTATTCAAAATCCACATTGACTGACTGTAAGCATTGTATGTCCTAATGCTGTTATGCATGAATGACATCCACAACTGTTACAACATGTACAATTATTGTGTGAGAAACGTCCCTTAGCCCTTTTACTGCATACAAATTGCAACATAATCATAGGATATAATGGCTTTACATAGGTGGAGTCTCACAACTTTGTTAAGACTTCTACTGTGGAGCATGTAATTCACTCACATATTGGTAGTTCAATTCCAGCAAAGGGCAACATTCTTTTAATGTACTAACATTACACAAGCAGCACTGTGTGAAGTTATTATTCCCCATTTTTAATTTGGAGAAAGAACTATAAAGTAATTTTGTAATATCCTGCCAGTGAAATAGTTGTTCTTCAAATGTCATTGTCTGAGTGCTCCTGTGTCATACACATTCAGTAATGATTTAAATAGCATGTCTACACAGATGGGTCTACTTCAGTCTATCAAAAGTTCACATAACTGAAACTCAAATGATCAAGACGAGAAGACCAAAATTACGCAAGAACGAACATTTACATTACCAAAATCTATAGCAATGAAACACCACTCACACACCACTCAGAGCTTCTGAATACAGATCATGGTACAGTGATGATCAGGAAATCTACCCTTTTCCCCACTGTAGTGCAATCTCTGAGTTGGTATATATAATTTGTAGGGGATGTGGGGGTGCAGGGGGGCTCCCCATGCAAAAAGGTAAAACAAGTTAGGTTTTTTTGTGTTGAAATGCAGCAGGTGGTGTTTCATTGTTTTGAATTGTGGAATTGTGAAGGTTCAGTCTTGTGTGATTTCAGTCTTCTCCTCTCGATTGTTTAAGTTTTGATTATGTGAACTTTTGATAACCTGAAGTAGACCCACACAGATACAATATATCTCAAGTGTAAGGCAATGCTGCTGTACAAAACAACAGGAACAACTTCCTTGGCTGAGAAACATTGATAGTGCAATGTACCCAGTTGTGTGAACATTAACATGATTACCTTCTTGTCATCATTGTGACATCCTCAAATGTTCTTTATTACCTCGCACATTATTTCTGACAAGATCTATTGCTATGTCTTGAGGCAGATGCAGTCAATACATGGCTCTGTAGAATGTCTAGTATGATAGGCAGGGTTAGCATCTGTCTGTCTATCTGTCACATAACTGTCAAATTGGAGTGGCTTAGGCAAAGGAAGTATTTATCACACAGTCAGAAGGAAACTCTTTCTGACATCACCATCCATGGTAGGGGACCCATATTGATTAAAATAAGGAAATGCTGTAAGCCCTTCAAGTGTGTTCATTATAACACACACAGTATGTCTATTTGTGTGGCATCACAGGTTGATAATCATCTTTCTGATATCTGTCATGCGGTGTGTTTGAGTCTACAAGATGCAGATGTTGAGAATGTCATTGACTGTTCACAGGCATGACTTTATTTCCAAAAAGAATGCAGTGTATTGTATGCCTTCCAACAAACATAAAAGCACAGTACTAATTGTCAGACTGTACAGGGGTGCAATAATTGTGAAGCATTATGTTAGGATAATATATTTTAGGAAAGCTACAGGTGCCATGTAATACATTTTGAACATTACATGATAGTGCTGATAGATGGATGTTTAGTCTATCTGTTGGTCACGGTTGGCTTTGATAAGCAATTAGGGCACAAACCTGATGTAGAAAGTACAGCAGTTTAACTTAACTTCCCAGAACAGTAGTCATTCAAACAGATCATTGTTGCAGTAGCCTAAGCTGAATGGGTTATATCCTGCCAAGGATATGATTTCCAGCCAATATTCAAAGATTTAGGGCAGTTTTTACAATCCCTAACTGTTGAACAGCTTGAGAAGAGCTGTATAAAATTAATAAATAGGGCACCAAAGCTTCAGAGCTGTCTTGCCTCAGAGAAGGGTGGTTAAAGCCCTGTCTTTTAGGTATATGCTAGGAACTATGGTAAATAAAAATATCCATACCCTGGCACAAAGCATAACAGAAAAAGGGGGACTGCAGGAGTGTGTACCTACTGCAATAGTGATCTATTTGAATATCTACTGTTATGGTAAGTTAACTTATACAACTGTACTACGTTCTTCATTAGATCAGTGTTGCAGAAGCCCAAGCTGTATGGGTAGATTACCACAGTTTAGAAAGAAAGGGAAGTGAGAGAGAGAGAGAGAGAGAGAGAAGGGTCAGAATACAGGATCCTTTGGAGAATTATGCTAGCAAAGCCTGCTCTGAACTTCAAAAAAGAAATTAATTTGTGATGTTTTGTAAAAATATGCACAGAGGATAAAGTTGCTACCTCTAGAATACTTCTAGAGTATACCAATTTCCAAAAAGCCACAGAAGAAGCTAAAGGCCTGGTAGAATGGATTTAGACTGCCTGGAAGTATCTTGCCATGGTAAGAATAGCACAAAAAATAGTCTGAGAGCACCATTTGGAAATTGTCTGTTTTCACACTGATTTTCCTTTTTTCTTAGTTTCATAAGAAAAAAAAAGTTAATCTGAACTCCCTAAAGTTTTGGTCTTTGTTATTACAGTGTCTGAGTTGTCTATGGACATCAATATTATGGAAAATCCTTTTTACTTTATTTTTGGATCTGGAAAAAAACAGGGAAGTTAGTAGCTTGACTGAAAGTAAACTTTGAAATCGCTTTAGGCATAAGTGAAGAGTTTATCCTTATGTAAAATGAGATAACGTTGACTCACCACAAGAGTTTGCAACTCAGATATTCTTCTTGCAGAGGAAAGAGCAATGAGCAGCTCTGTTTTCCAAGTTAAGAACTTCAAGTCAGCCTGATAAGCTGGTTCAAAAGAAGGTGTTCCTCTAGAACAAAACTGAGATCCCAGTAGCAAGCCACCTGTTTTCTATGTATACTAATATGCAAACCCCTTTCAAAAACTGTTTGACTTGAGGCTGGCTAGAAATGGTAGGGTTTAAGGGCATACAAACAAAAATGGCTGAGAGATAAATCCTGATAAAAGAGTAAGAAAGGCCAGTGGATAATAACTTACACAAATATTGAAGAACCAGAGGCATCTGGGCCTTAAAAGGGCATCATTAAGAAGTCCTTCTGAATCTGTAGAATGACTCTGCATATCAGTAGATAGAGTGAAAGGGTGCACAGGAATATTTTCATTGATGGAAATGAGAAGGCATCTGTCTTCAAGGCATGTTTACAAGGAATCCTGGAAAAGAATTTCTTTAGCTGTCTATTGTGAATGAAGAGGAATAGATATATTTCAGGAATACCCCACAATTGTATCAATTCCTAGAAAACTTCTGGGTTAGTTTATATTAATGAGGGTCTGCCCTGGATATGGTCAGTGCTTTTGCAATAACATTTTTCTCTGACAGAATGCAAGTAACCAGAAAGGAAAAATTGAGCACAGTTTTTACTTCCCAAACTATCATAGTTAGTCTGCAAAAAGGTTATGTTTTGGTTCCCTCCTGCTTGTTTATGTATCATATCACTGTGGTATTGTATGTGATTACTAACAGAGGTCCTGATGTCCAAAGATGATTTTGATTAGGTCGGATTCTTAGTAGAGCATCATCTGCTCCCTCTACCAGGACCAAAAAGACTTGTTTTCCTTTGCAATCTGACAGTCACAGAGGACACACTAACCTTCAATCCTTAGTGACTTCTCAAGGTTCAGTGCAAACAGAATCAAGAGAAAATGAGTGATCCAAAATACTTGATTTGGCCACAGCTGAGTCACTCATCAGTGGGTGAGGCAGTGAGGATGTTGTCCTTACACTGATAAAGTTTACATAAGATATATAATGGAAACATTTCAGCCAAGGTTTGTAAATTCAGATAAAAAAGTGAAATGTATTTTTTAATGTAAAGCAACCACGGGTAAAGAAAAAAGTAAAATGAAGTATCTGAAGTAAAAGCTGAAGCAGACTCTATAAAAGTATGTGACATATAAAGATATACAAGTAACTTTGAAAGGGAGGATAGAATTATAGGTTCATAGGTGTTTACTAGGCTAATGACCACAAGGTCTTTTTAAGCCTAACCATGCATCCCAAATCTCTGACAAATTCTGATACCCTTGATAAGTATTAGCAGGGGTTTGGGAGATGAACCATTTACAGGTTACCTATGTCCATTAGAGACATAGGTGCCAAACCAGGGATAAATTTCCGGTTTCCCATCCAATTGCCCTAGTTGCACTTGAATTGGGTTGGGGAGGAACTCTGCTTCACATGGATGGGAAGCCTGTTCCATAGATGCAGTAGTGTCTGGGATACATACCCATCTCTCCAGCAGGACCTATTTATATCACAGGGAAGGTTTAAGTCTTTAGAATGGGTAATTCTGGTGCTTTTTGTTTTGTGGATATGCAGGAGGTTCATCAGAGTGGGGTCTGACAATGCCCTGTATGCCAGGCATAGATCTCTCCTCACAAGCCTGTAGGAGACAAAATACAGGGATAGGCCTTGAGGCTGTCTGCATAGAACATTTTACTTACACCCTGTATTCTTTTAGTGATGAGCATCTGTGGACATTCCAATTGTTGGATATGCCTGGTTAGGTACATACCAAAGGGGGCATTGTACTCAATGATAGGTCTGATGAATGCCAAATACAGTGGAACAATGACTATCTTGGACTCAGATGTCATACCTTTGTTTATAAGTTGTGCGATATAGAATGATTTCCCCACCACTGTAGACACATGATGGTCAATGGCTAGATTACTATATATGTGTGTCCCTAAGTCCCTGACTACTGGGTCGACTCTAAGGGGTGTGTTGTGAATTTGATAGTTACCAGGGATGGATGACTTCCCAAAGGATACTATTATGCATTTCTTGGCATTTAGTTTTAGTCCATGGCTCTGACACCAGTTGTTTGTCTGTGTCAGCCCCTCCTGGTGAAAAATTGTGTCAGTGTGAGATTCAATAACAGCTCCTAATTTGCAATCATCTGAAAATTTAGTCAGCCAGGGACCACTGACACTGGCCTTGACTTCTGAGAAGTAAATGCCAAAAAGGGGTGGTCCAAGGACTTATCCCTGAGGGACTCCACTTGTGACTGGCCTCTTTGTAGAGATTGGCTCCTCAATTCTAACTTCCTGGGTCCTGTCTGTAAGCCAGTTGGCTATCCACCGGGTGAAATGCATGTTTGCACTTAACCTCTTGAGTTTGTCAACAATGCCTGAGTGATGCATTGTGTCAAATGCCTTGGCCAGATCAAGGTAGGCAGTGTGAACAATTTTGCCCTCATCCAATGCTTTGGTGACCTTCTCAAAGAAGTACGAAAGCAAACCAAGAGTTGGTAGCAAAGGTCCATGGTTTAAAAGTCAACAACAGTAGAAAATAATATAAAACCACAGTCCACCAGGCTAAAAATCGCATTTGTTTTTAGCCTGGTGGACTGTGGTTTTATATTCTTACCTTCTCAAAGAAGTCCGCCAGGTTGAATAGGCATGTACTGCCCTTGATGAAACCAAACTGGGTTGGGTCCAGTGTCTGGAGGTTTACCATATCTCTGTTTATCATCTTCATGATAATTCTTTCCATGGCTTTACATATAAGACTAATGAAACTTATGGGTTTATAGTTTCCAGGGTCTGTAGATGGCCCACCTTTGTGCAGTGGGATGACTGTTGCCTTTCTCCACTCATGAGGCAGAAAACCTGTTTGGAGGCTACAGTTAAATAGTAATTTGAGATGCACTGATAGGTCTTATTTCATGCTATTTTGAAGGCATCCTAGGATATTGTCTGGGCCCACTGATGTAGTGTTCTTGGTCTTAGAGAGAGCATTAAGGACCTGTTCCCTAGTGATAGTAGAGAGAGTTATATTTGATGATTATTTCCTGAGGGAAGGTTGAGAGGGAGAGAAGTGTAAAGTTGGAGCTGAATTTATCAGCCAGGAGGTTTGCTATTTCTTCTGGCTTAGTATAGGTGGCTCCACTTACAATGAGCTCTGCACACAATTGTGTATTGCCTTTGAGGTTGCAGACATAGGTAAATAATGCTTTGGGATTGTCCTTGGCCTGGGAGGCCACACTTACCTCAAAGTTGGCTTTGGCAGACTTTTTTTATCCTCTGAGTTGTTTATTTAGCTTGATGAGAGTGCTTTTATCCTGCTGGGTGCTGCACCTCCTAATTTTTACCATGATTTTCTTCCTCCTGTTATACAGCTTACTGATGTTGTGATTCCACCAGGGTGGCTTATTTTTTGAGTTAGTTCTGTATTTTTCCTGGTGGGTACAGCTGCCTCTATGCAGCTGTTAACATGCATGTATAGGGTTTCTGTGAACAGTCCTGCATAGGCGGTGTGTTCTCAGGGTTTATGGGGGGTTTAAATGTTGCCAGGTTCTCACTTAATAGCAGGATGTTAGCCTTAGAATAGTTCCTAATTACTAAATAAAGTGTCCAGCATTTTGTTATGAAAATAAAATGTGACAAGTGGTATTAAGGCTTAGAGATTTATGTAATAAACTGCAGATGATCGGCATGGCCTACAAATATGATTCTTTCACTCTCAATATAAATACTCTTTAACTGTGCAAGTTAGTTAACCAGATCAAAGCTCTTGAATCATCTCTGAAGACAAGCAGTTTTGGCTACTATTTCTTGTTCTCTTAGAAAAGACAAAGATGAATCAATAAGTATCAAAACAAACAGGCATACAACTTAACAAGTGAATAAACAAACAGCTCATTGTTTTTAAATAAAATATGTTTCAGGCAATATCCTGATAAGTTTATCTGAATTACTTATCACATATTTCAGATCTGGAAACTATTTTAAAGGCATTGCATCAAATAACAGCAAAATAAGTCCTGACTATTCAATGCAAAACCTTCATAAAAATAGTTACCTGTGTGAAAATGAGTTAAATGGTATTCCTGCTACAAGGTGTTTTACAGTCTTCAGCAACATAAATTGGCAATTTATTTTCCACTGCATTTCATTGATTACCAAAGACATTCCCATTTAGATAAATCCTATTTAACACATTATCTCATGATTTTTACCATCTGACAGAATGCTCCATCTAGTGATACAATCTTTTACCTTGTTTAAATGCAGTAATACAGTAATTTAAGGAATGTTGTGACATTAAATCAATCTGGTCTTTGTCTGCCAATGATGTTTTAGAATGTGAAAAGGACAGTGATATACATTTCAACCTCTAACCACTACAGCACATGATAAATTCATTTGAAGTTCAAAGTGAACTGCTAGAATGTGTAGTACATTCTTATTAAAACTGTGTAACCATTTAAGGCTTCTCTTTCGTGAATTATTTAGCAGCATTTATATTCAGGTAGCTCTGGCTGGTTGTGTGATCTCTGTGAAGGAATTTGTTTGTGATTGCAGGATAGCTTGTAAAAGATTTGCAGTGATGCAAAGTTAGGGAAATATTCAAGAACTGTTACCCATAATGCCATATTCCACCAGTTATAAAAATGCAAGTTTGTTCTACATCAGCATCTGAATCCTTACTGCATTCCTAGCAGCACTTCATACAAAATTAATTTTCCTATTTATTTATTTATTTATTGTAAATTGTGTTGCTACCACTGTATTATATCATATGTACTGGTGTGCACACCCTGAATATGTATTCAAATCTCATAACAGAAACTCACAGTGATATACAATGTAGTTGTTGTTGTTGTTGTATCTTTCGACTTTTCCAGGTTAGGGGTCGCCACAGCGGAACTCCGGTCCGCTAATGATTGGCAGCAGATTTTTACGTACCAAGTTGCCAGCCCTGATGTACAACCTTCAACGAAGGTACGCCCATTCACGCATGTCTCCACACAGAAGATGCTTTAGCTGAGAATCGAATGGGACAACATCTTGCTGTGAGGCGACAATGCTACCGCAGCACCTATGTATTAAAAAATAATTCTACCACACAGTAACATTTTTGTTATAGATGAGTTTGGCATCATTATCTGTATTGCAGCTGTGCATATAACATCCTGTTTTTGCATGTCGCAGATGAATTAGAAATCAGACAGCATTACAGTGTATAGGTTTTTGAGTCTAGCACCTTCAAGAAACTGTAGTAAGACCATAACACTACAGGCTATGTATGTTACATTAAATGGCATTTTACTATAAGATACATCTAAATACCAGTCTTACGTACAGTTATTTATACTGTAGCACCCACATTAGGTATTATGTCACCTGAAATATGGAATGGCATATGCTTTAAAAAATCAGGAGTAGTAGGATGTACAAAATATATTGTCAGAAAATTACTTCACTGGATTACTACAACACTCTTTGTGGTACTGATAAGTAGCCCATTAGCATGATTGTTACTTTCATGTCAGAAATAAAATATCTTGTACTTTATAAAGGAGATATTAATATGTATTGTAAGAGGACTCTATGCAATGAAACATTTTTATAACATTAATTGTCCCTGCATTTGATTCATAGGCTTTAGAAAATGATTAATCCTTAATTTGTTCAATTATTTAATTAAGATAATTAGTTCAGCAATAGACAAGGTTGACATAATGGCTGAGGTCTTCTCCTCACACACACAAGGTATGGCGGTTTGAGTCTGACCTTCAGTCACTGTCTGTGTGGAGTTTGCATGTTCTCCCCATGTCTCTGCAGGGTTCCTCCCACCTGCCAAAAAAATGCTGGGTGTTTCCAAATCAATCATGGAAGGGACCGGTTTCAAACCCAGCCTTCCCAATTGAATGTGAGAGGTATGCCAACAGAGTACACCCAAAATTGAACAGAGTTGTGGACACCAGCAGAGACTCTAGAAGGCACATTTTAGGGGAGGAGCTATGTAGACCATCTCCTTTAGGCATCAGCTGTGATGCACAGTAGCCCTTGGATAGGAGAACATGGATTATGGATTGCATGCTGTGTCAGGGCTAGGCACTCGGTTTTGTAAAAATTGTCTCTAGAATATTTGGCCACATTAATTAATGTCACCAAAGCTGGGCAGGAATAGTTGGCGCTGCTGAGTGGATTGAGGACCCATGCCTACTCCAACCTATTCCTGGGGAGTCATTCTAACAGTGGGAGGGGTTTACAGTCCCTGTGGGATAGTGCATAATCACCATAAAGCCCTAGGTCAATGAACTACTGGCTGGCTGGTACCCAGTTGCTCAGCCTGAGTTATCCATAATAGCTCTGTTGAGTGAAAGCCAGACTTAAAACCAATCAACCTTCCAAAAAAGAACTAAAGATTTCTACACTTAATATAGGTTTACTGACAGGGTGCAGTTTAGAATTGGATGACTTAATGGTATGGAGAACATTAGACATCCTGTGTGTCCTGGAGATAACATGGAAGAGCAATGTAGCGAATGCACTTGGCTTGGAAACCAGTATCTACTATTCAGTGGAAGGACAAATTAGAAATGCAGCCACTGAAAGATATAATCAAAGTTAGTTATACACTCATGGCAATCAGCCTCTAGTACGAAAACTAGACAGTATTCATAATCCTAGTCTATGCCACACAACAAGGTTGCAATGGTGAGAAAAAGAGTGCACTCAGGCAGCAGTGGCAGGCCATCCTACATAAGGTGACAATGAGTTACTTGAATGGTCATACCAAGGCATACGGAACAGAATATGAGGACTGTCTGGATCTAGAAGGTGGGGCAGAATGAATAAAGGAGGATAGTCCTTTCTAGACTTCTGTCTACCAAATGCCTTGACAGTGGCCAACACATGCATCACTTAGAGAGACAATGAGAAGGTCACATACAAAAGTGGTCAAAATGCAACTCAAGTTGACTTCTTCCTAGTAAGGAAACTTCACTGTGGTAAAATTACAGATTGCAGAGGCACGTTTGGTGACACTGTCAGCCTCCAGGATACAGCTACATGCAGTGGTCAGAGAAGGCTCTAAGGTCAACAGTGGCTAGGCTGAAGACCTGTAAACTGACTGGAGTGAAAGCACATGATTTCAAGTAAATACTCAGGGATCTAGCACCTCAGCAAGAAGAGAAAGTAGGTGGGGGCCTAAGAAGAATGGCAGCATCTCAGAATAGCATGTGCAAAGATTATAGAACAGATATGCAGCTAAACAACATATGGGAATAAGGTACAAGAGATCTGATGGCAGAATGCAGATATCTAGGAGGTTATAAAAACAAAGCAGGAGTGCATGAAGAAGTGAGAGACAGAAAAGATAGACCAAGCAAAGAAGGAACAGAGGCAGTTACAATGGCAAAGAACAAGGTGTCAGAAGTACTATTCCAGCTTCTTGAAAGTGAGTCAGCAGATAACATAAAGAAACTCTTATCAGGTCGCAAGACAAAAACAGAAAGATAAAGAAGATAGTCATCGAACACTATTCATAAGGGATACCAGCAACAACCTGCTCACCTGTCCATAGCACATCAAAGGCAGATGGAAGGAGTACTTCCAGCATCTTCTGAATGAAGAAATTCCTACAGGAGCTAACACAGCCTGCAGTAGAAGAGAAATAAAAAAAAAATCAACCTAGAAGAAGTAAGAACATGTCAAAAGATATGAAGTCAGGGAAAGCAGCAGACTCAGAAGAAGTCACTGCAGATAAGATCAGGAATTTGGACAAGTTAGAAGAGAAATGTCTCCTGAGGGTACTTGTGGAGAAAAAGGCGTATCCCAAATGACTGGAAAATAAGCTTTCTAGTACCAATAGATAAGAACAAAGGAGATATTGACAACTGCAGACAGTACAGAGGCATCAAACCCATGTCAGGGGATGGCTAAATTTGAAAAAGATGAAAGTAAGATGGAAGATGAGCAATTTGGATTCAGATCAGGATGGAGCCCAGCCAAGATATTTGCAATGAGATAGTTAATGACAGAGAAGTGGGAGACGAGGAAAGAGTTCAAGTGAGAATTCCTTGATGTTTAGAGAAAGTATATGACAAGGACTCAGGAAGGATTATTTGGGCAGCCCTGTGATGTTTGAAGTACTAGAAACATTTGTAGAATTAGTGCAGTTTGCATGCCAGTATGCAACGACAGAGGGGGTTTCCAGTGGGAGTGGGTGCACATAAGGATTCAGCTCTGACCAATTGTAATTCATACTGGTGGTAGACTACATTAGAAAACAGGTGGCAGTGGACAAATCTTCATAGCTTCTGTATGCAGACAATGTGGCAATGCAAACAGACTTAGATATGTGCCTCAAAGGATCCCTGTGCTATGGAATAAGCTCTCCATCTATGTGAAGCAGAGTTCATCCCTGACCCTATTTAAAAGAAACCTTGGTAATTGGATTGGAAATTGCAAATTCACCCCTGGTCTGGCCCCCATGTCTCTGATGAACAGAGGTTGACAGTAAGTAAATTAATTCCTAACTAACATATTCCCCCACATACAACCATTAGCTGCCTCCTTACTTACATATCCCACCATATAGGCATCCAAGGAACTCTGGGATAAAACTGGGTTGGGTTACATGGTTAGACTTGTGAAAACTCTGGTGGTCATTAGTCTAGTATGAACTTATGAACCTATGATTCTGAACAAGAACTTCAGCAAATGATAGTGGACTAGAATGCAAAACTAAAGGCATGTGAGCTGAAGCAGTGTACAGAAAAGACAGTTGTCGTAGGATTGTATAGGGAGGGAGAAATGAAATGATGATGGAAATTAAGATAGAAGGAAAAAAGTAGAAGGGGTTGAGGAGAAGGGAAGCCTGAATGAGGAGGTCAAAGCTACAGTCAGAAGTATTGCATCCAATTGCAGATTATCAGGAGTAACGTGTGATAGAAGGATGCCAAATAAGCTGCAAAGTAAGATATATAAAAAAGCAGTTTGAGCAGTGATTCTAAATGGCACAGAAACCTAAACAGTGAAGGCAGAACAGCTAAAGATGCTTGGGGTGATGGAGATAAAGTACTTGAGATAGATGGTGGGGTGTACATTGTGAGACAAGCAAAGAAATAGGTACATCAGAGCAGAAGCCAAAATAGCCTCAGTTGCAGAGAAGGTCAAGGAGAACAGATTACCATGGTTTGATGACAGATGAATGGAAAAAGATGATTTGGTGAAGAGTATTTGAGAGCAATAGGAAGAAGGCAAGAGGAAATGTGGGCATTCAGCCAAGAGATGGACAGATTGCATGAGAGATGACCTGCAACTGTCAGGAATGACTTTCAAAAAGGTCAGAGAGTGGCACTGAATCAATAGTAGTGGTGGCATTTGAAGTAATACCCTGACCCCATGTAGAAAATGGGAAAGGGGGGGGGGCTGATGATGATGAATTAGTTTTAAGTTTTCCACTCCAGTATGACAGCAAATGTCATTCTTATGAATTAATTTTGCTGAAAATAGAAGCAGAATACAGTGATTGTGGTGATCAAATAAGTAGCGCCGGTGCTAGCATTTTGGGGGCCCCCCAGCAAATTTCAAGTTGGAGGCCCTACCCAGGAGAATATAAAGTGTGACCACGTTGCCATCATGCCCCTTCCCTGTCAAGTTATGCAGCACTATTTAACCATCACTGCATAGTGCTACTACATTCAAATGATTAAAAAAACTTGGAAGTGTCAGTGTACACACACTGACTGGCATTTAGTACCAATATTACATTACAACAAGCCCCTGTACCATAGCAAGGTAGCCACTCAGGGGTACATGCAAACACTGACTGAAATTTAGTAGCAATGATGTTACATTACAACAAGCCTCTGTACTGTGCAAGGTAGCCAGCCTCACAGAGGTACACTAAGACACCCACACTGAATCCCACACACAGGACATAGACACACAAGACAAAGACAGCACTACAGCAAGGCTAAATAGAGATACCCACGCAGACCCTCACACAGGACTGAGGCACACAAGACAGACAGACAGACAGCTACACAGGTTCTAGCAAACAGGACATAGACACTCACACATAATGAAGACAGCACTACAGCAAGACTAACATCAACACCCACACAGACTCCCACATACAGGACAGACACCTACACAACATAAAGACAGAATTATAGCAAGACTGAAGAGACATTCACACAGACTCCCTCACATAGTGCAGAGACATACAGGACAGACAGCTACACAGACTCTTGCACATAGGACATAGACACCCACACATGAAGGCAACACTACAGCAAGGCACAGTAAAGTATTCATGTTTGTCAACACTGCATGAATGAGCATGGATATGCTTGTAGGCAAGTTAAACTGTTCAGTCAAATCCCCAATTGATCAAAACAGTTTATTTATGTAGGACATATTTCAGGTGTTTTAATGCCCTCTTGGTCCCCTAAAACCTTCCCTAAAACCTTATCCACAAGCTTTTAATAGTTGTATGTACAATACAATAGTGTTAAACTACTTAAGCCCCTTGTAAATTGCACCAGTAAAGGTTGCAGCACATCACCGATACCTTCCCCCTACAATTCTAGTTTTTCCTTTTGTTTTATGTAGTAATGTATGGCCCCTACTCATAGCGGCATCCTACTTCACTAGCCTCGGGTTTCAATGCATTTTTTTAAAGTTATACCCAGCGAGCAGTAGCTAGACAATTCAGTTTGGTTAGCAGAGGTAAACTGCTAAAGTGTTGTCTAACTTGGTGCCACTTCAAAAAATTAATCAACATTATTGACACCAAAACAAAAACAATCAGGGAAACCTTACTGATAGAATTGTGACTGTCTATCTTCCACTCTAAGGTTCAATATCATTTTTAAAACAAAGATATAAAGCTTGAGAGACATGGATTCACAATAAAACATTGACAAACAATAAAGAAAGTGCATAAAAAACGTGGAACACTATACAGGTGCAATAAATACCTCACTAACACTACTAAAACAATTATTGCTAGAACCCACCAAGTCTCCACACTTCACTGTGCACCCCCCATTTTCACTACACTTAACAAATCTGACTTAACTAAACTGCTGTTGCAACAAAATAGCAACATTCGCAACCAGTCTCACTTATCGATCTCATCACTGCCAGGCCCTTAAAAAACTACCCCGGTTAGAACTACCAAATCTGCTCACCCTCAAGCAACTCACAATAGCCCGTTAAATAATTCACCAAATTGAAAAAAACACCAGCCCTTCAAGACATATTAATTCAGTGCTCAAACAAATGCATGCTAAGATCCAGTAATAAATCACTAATCAACAGAACCAGAAGTAAAAACAGTACTGGATACTCTCTATATTCCAACTTCATTACTAAAACCTGCAACAATTTGACCCTTAACATTAGAACCAAAGTAAAGCGCATAATCTTTAAAAACCTTCTAAAAACACACTTACCAAATTCAAGGATTTCTGCATGTTCCAACCCAAACTAAACATCCCACTTTTACTTCCCCCTGCCCACTACCAATATTTTATCTTATTTTTATTCTTCCTACCTCCTCCATCTATTCTTTCTGCCTCCTCTAACAAATTTCTCACTCACTCTAATATGACAAACTTATTTGTCATCTTTATGCATGACCATTTATCTGTGGTAATATTGCTTGTAAAAATATTTTTCTTGTTATATTTCTTGTAATGTATTAAAATTCCAATTGACCTTTTCTCCCTGGGCCTCCGCTCCCCTGAAAATGGACCTGTTCAGCTCAGTAGGACTTTCCTGGTAAACAAATGTGCAATAAATAAAATAAATTGTTGTGGCAAATTAGTGAAGACTGAATTCACTAAATAATGACAGCCATTTGAGTTTCAGATGTCGTATCCTTCAGAAAATGCATGGAAACACAGGACCATTTATTCTAGCAACTTTCTAAGGTTATAAAAAACAATATTTAAAATGTGTTTCTAGTTTTGAGGCTTTGTCCCTTCATTATAGTTGTCTTTGTCCAGATTTTTTGCACTAAAAGATTGAGAGCTACATAGGTAACTCTGGAGCTTTTCTTCCAGGGTCTCTGCTGAAAACAGGTTCTTGCCCAGTCAGACTATCCTGGTAAGCAAAAGTAAATAAATAAAATTAAAAAAAAAATACAGCTTACTTCCCGGGATGTCTAGCTGCTGCAGCCAATCAGGTCCCTTGCTTTACTGAAACAGACCTGATTGAGTGCAGCTTATACGCAACAGTTTTAAAAAAGTGGACTGGAGTGGTGACGTTACACAGCCATGCAAACATCTAGGAGGTGCTGAATAAGGTGCATTGGAGGTGGAGAAATCCGCAGTTGTTTCATGCAGTGGCCCTCGTATGCGGGGAGATAATCAGGGCTCCCTTGGTTCGGTGGGTGCCTAAAGCTGGCTATGGAACCACAGTCAACAAAATAACCTTTAAAAACCTTCTAAAAACACACCTACCAAGTTCAAGGATGTCTGCATGTTCCAACCCAAACTAAACAACCCACTTTTACTTCCTTCTACCAACTACCAATATTTTATCTTATTTTTATTTTTCCTACCTCCTCTATCTATTATTCCTGCCTCCTCTAAAAAATTCTTTACTCTCTCTAATATGACAAACTGCCTTCGTTCCTCTTAATGCATGGCCATTTATCTGATGTAATAATGCTTGTAAAAATATTTTTCTTGCTATATTTTTTGTATTGTTTTAAAACTGTAGTGAAGCTTTTCTCCCAGGCCCCCTGCTCCTCTGAAAATGGACCTGTTCAGCCCAGTAGGACTTTCCCAGTAAACAAATGTCAAATAAATAAAATAAATTGTTATGGCAAATCAGTGAGGACTGAATTCACTAAATAATGACAGTCATTTGAGTTTTAGACATCATATCTTTCAGAAAATGCATGTTAACACAAGACCATTTATTCTAGCAACTTTCTAAGGTCATAAAAACAACATTTAAAATGTGTCCCTATTTATGAGGCTTTGTTCCCCCATTATTTTTGGCTTGTCCAGATTTTTTGCACTAAAAGGTTGAGAGCTATGTAGGTAACTCCGGAGCTTTTCTCCCTGAACCTCTGCTAAAAATGGATTCTCACCCAGTTGGACTATCCTGGTAAATAAAATAAAATTAAATAAAAAAAAAAATACAACGTACTTCTCTGACTGTCTGTCTGTCTGCTACAGTCAATCAGGTCACTTGCTTTACTGAAACTGACCTGACTGAATGCAGCTTACAGGCAAAAGTTAAAAAAAGATGGACTTGCGTGGTGACGTTACACAGCTGTGTGAATGTCTAGGAAGTGCTGAACAAGGAGTGGAGGAGGTGGAGAAACCTGCAGCTGCTTCTTGTGGGGGCCCTTGTATGCGGGGAGATAATCAAGAGTTCCCCACAGCCACAGGTTCAGTGGGTACCTAATGCTGGCTATGCAAATCAGCAACCATCAGTGATCGCAAAAGAGCACATTGTTAGACAGAGGTCACAGCAGGGAGAATTCCTCTTTATATAAGGTGCATTGACCTCATAGTTGGTTATACTAGCCAGATGTCTGTAGGGTTGAAGTCCCCTGCAAGAAGAAAAATTGGGGGAATTTTTCCTGCCACAAAAGGTACCTTTCAAAGTCTAGAGTAAATTTATTGTATTTGCTCACAGATGATTTGAAAATATGTCTTTCACAGTCCTGACAGGGAAATTCATCAACTTTTTAAAATGATATTGAAAAATATAATCATGGTGACTCTGCCAGATAAACTGACTGAGGCTTCCTTATATTCTAAGAAATGATAATAAAACCATCTATGTGCAGTGAAAATGAGATTTTTCTGCAAATATTTGTACCCCTAAAAGGCACTGTATAAAGTATATAGAGATCTGAATGGAGAGATGATAAAATCAATACGAAAAGGAGAGTAGTATTACTGGAACTGAATTCATCCTTAGGTCTTGGTGAGTACCTTCACAAGGTGGACCCTGTTTTCACAAAATCTCCCCAAGACAGCACTGATATATAGAGTGCATTTTATATAGCATATATAATGGACAGAAATAGGTTAAAACATAAAAAAGACAGCTGGGTGCACAAGTTCCAGGATAAAAACATGTCCAATCCTAGTATTTGCACTGGTGCCAGGACTGGAAAAAATAAGAATCCTCAAGACATGGAAACATTCCTATGATGGGGTTAACTCAGGCTTGTGGGAGGATGGCTCCCCTGTTGTAGAAGGAAGTAGTAGTCCACAAAAACAACAAAAACTGACAAGCCAAAAAAGTGCCATAAAGATGATAGAGTGGACTATTGAGGATAAGGAAAAAATGATGTAATGTTACTATTATGCAAGACGTCCGCAATTACCAGATAGAAGATATTCAAAAAGGTTAAGAAGGAAATTAGAGGAAAGAAAAATACCTGCGCAAGAAAAACTGTCAAAAGCTTCAAATGCAAATGTGTGTTCATTAATACAATAGATGCATGAAAAACATTATACAGACCAAGAATGTTTGGGTCATTTGGAAAAAGAAGCAACAGAGGAAGTGGAAAATATAAAGAACAAAACCTAGAGATTTTGGAAAGCTATAAGAAAGAAAAATGGACATGGCAAAGGTAGAGAAATCTGATTTAGTACAATATTTATGCAAAGGAGAAAACCAAAGTAATCAATGCCAAAAAAGCTGCTCCAAAATATTTGAAGAGAAACAGATGCAAAGGTACTCATATATGGAATATTTCACGATACAAGAAATAAGTTCACAAAGGGTGAACATAGAACAGAAGATTAGTAAAGTAGAAGTTAAACAAAATAGAAGTTGAAGTTATGGAATACCTGCAAAGTAAAGGATTTAGTGTAGAAAGTCTAACACAGTTTATGTCACAGCATGATTGAACAATGAGTCACCAAAGTAAGGAGAAACAAGTGGAGCGGGAGACATCTGAAGAAAAAATATGGAAAGAAAAAGAGATGTGATAGCTTAATATGGTGCCATATTTATGTAAAGGAGAAATCAAAACTAATCAATAAAAAAAGCAGCACCAAAGGTATTTGAAGAGAAATACAGGCAAAGGCATTCGAATATTGAAAATTTAACAAAACAAAAAATACAAAAACAAAAGGGAAAAGTAGAAAAGAGGTTTTGTAATGGAGAACTTAAAGAAATAGGAACTGAAATTATGGATTATCTGTGAAGTGAAGGATTTAGGGTAGAAAATCCAGCTCTGGTAACATCATAGTATGATGGAACGAGTCCCCAAATTAAAGAGAAACAGGTGGAAAGGGAAACATCCAATCACTTGCCACATGAAAATACTCTGGAGCTTTCGGCGGGAAACCAGTACAAAAGTTCAGCTTGAGTTGCACAGCAATAGAAGGAGGAGGAAACAGTGACAACTCTGACACAGTCAGTGTTCTAGAGTGATAGGCCAGTGAGTTCCCATATGAAAGAGCAACAGATGATACAGGGTGCAGCTGAAGAGAATCTGTCAAAGGAAGATACTCCTGAACTTTCTGTAGAATTTCTGTGGGAAACAGAAGAAAGAATGAGCCCTGAGTTTAGAAGAAAATGATCTTAGGAAAGAGTGACTTGAGTTAATAGAGATGAACACACATACTAAAATCAATGAAAGAAATAGATTACAGAAAGTCAACAAGACCCAAATGTTAGATTTCTGATAAAACAAATGAACACAGTAATCAAAACTATTAACAGAAATGTATGTGATATAACAGAAGTAAATATGATATATTACTGGGCAGCTGAATTAATAACAGATAAAGTCTTAACACAAAAACACAGAGCAACAAGGGAAAGGAAGGTAAGAAATCAAATGCTATAATGGAAGAATCAAACAGAAAAAAATTGTCAAAAATTAAAACAAGAAGTGTCTCTATTAGAAGAATATAGAAGAGGGAACAAATTAACAAAAATACTTAGAAAGACAGACGTGATAAAAGCAACATGTGCTATCAGAAGAGACCAGGATATATTGTACATTATTGCAAATAATAAACTAAAGATATCAGCACAGGCAGAAAAACTTAGAAGATATGCAGATAAATATATAAAAAAAGTACAAAATAAGCAATTCATTGATGACCCAAAAAAAGTTTATAGAGAATTGGGAAACAAAGCAAAAGGAATAGAAACACTAGCAAAATGAACAAATTGACACATTTTGGAGAAATGTCTGTGAAGACCCTGTGAAACATAACAAAGATGGTGAATCGATAGAAGACATAAAAGAATCAATAAGAAGTTCAAATGTACAAGATATGAAATGGAATGAAGTAAAGGTCAGAGAAATTGAAACCTCATAAAAGGGTATTTCATCCAGGAACAAGGAGGATAACATTCCTGTACTCCTCCCTTATCAGATCCATTATCGAGTACAATGCCTTGCCAAGCACATGCAGCAGCTGCAGAGACCACAGAGGTTCCTGACCAGGAAAATCCAGGGTCTCAAACACCTATCCTATACAGATAGGCTAAAAGCCTCATCCCTCTACTCAGTCTCATACAGACTGCTCAGAAGTGACCTGTGTCTGCCATACAAGGCCATTTCATACCCAGCCTTGATGGAGTTGCTGCATCTCTGTAAGACAAACCCCACTCGTGTAAACCACATGCAAGGCCTTAACCTGGTCTGTGACATTAATAGAACTTGTTGGCAGGATAGATTTGTGTCCCAAAGACTCTGTCTGTGGAATAGACTCCCTCTCCATGTCAAGCAGAGTACCGCTCTAGCCCTCTTTAAGACAAACCTAGACAGCTTGATGGGAAACAGAAAATATAGCCCTGGGATCCCACCTGTGTCCCTGCTGGACAGGGGAAACAGGTGCTGACTTTGAGGCAACATGGATGAAATTCTTGGCTAGGCTTATAAGGGCCTCCAGGCCAATAACCTAGTATCATCCTATGAACCTATGAAACAAAATTAGGAAAAGCTCCTAAATGGAAAACCTCAGGCCCAGATGCAGTACCTAACTTCTAGCTAAATGTGTTAACATCTTGACCTAACTAAGAACTATTTACATGTGTATTCCAAACAGATACCAACCTGGTTAACAGTAGGAACAATGATACTCCTTAAGAGTGAACCTGCAAGCTATCCTAAAAACTATAAACTAATAATTTGCCTTCTAATGATGTATAAACTATATACTGGAACTGATGTTGACAGAGTTTATAGCCATTTAGAAGAAAACTCAATCATGGCAATAGAACACAAGGGTAACAAAAGAAAGTCATATGGAACAAAGGATCAGTTGTTGTTAAATAAATTCATAATGGAAAATTGTAGAAGGGGAAGAACTTAAGTATGGCATGGACAGGTTACAAAAAAAACATTAGACAGTATCCCACATTCACGGATGAAAGAGTGCTTACACCCTATATCGATCAATTACATTACAGTGATCATTAAACAGTGACAAACCACTTTACAACTAAGCCATGATAAAGGACAAATTACTATCCCAGAGATAAAAAATCAAAGGGGGATATTCCAGGGTGACTCTTTGTCACCACTGCTCTTTTGTCTTGCCCTTAACCCACTATATATCTACTTAACATATTAGGTCATGGTTGCAATTTGGATCACAGAAAACAACAAATTGTAAAGATTTCTCATCTTCTTTTTGTGGATGATTTAAAACTGTATAGTTTGTTGGCTGTGGAGCTGAAAGCACAATTGCAAGTGGTTAAAACTTTCTCAGATTAAGAATGTAACTTTATCTTGATAAATGTGCAAAAGCAACATTTAAAGCAGGAAAACTGCAGCACCAAGAAAATATCACGCTAGGACAGGAATGTAATATAAAGGAACTTGAGCAGGAGGATGTGCATAAATATTTAGGAACCAATGAAGGATCGACAATAAAACATGAACAAATGCAAACAAAACTCAGTTAGCAATATTTTAGAAGACTAAAATTAATACTGAAAACAGCCCTGACATCTAGGAACAAAGTCCAAGCTATAAACCAATTTGCTCTTCCTGTTCTAACTTACAGTTTTTGGGTGACTGACTGGCCCCAAAAGATATTGGATCATTTAGACAGGAAAACAAGAAAAATGCTTCATGCTTATCAAATGATATATAAAACTCAGTGTATATCAAGATTATATATTCCTCATTCTTATAGATCTGCAAGCATAGGACTGCATACATATCTGCTGAATTCACCAGATCCAAACATAGTGGCAGTTGCGTTTAATACCATATCTGAAGGTTTGATATATGATTTATAAGGGGTCTACTTTTAAACACCAAAATTCCATAAGATCAAAGACCACAATACCAAGATGAAATCTAACCTAGAATGCCGAATCACTTCTTTTTTCCCGGGGCAAGTAAACACTTGCCCAACATGGGAACAGTGCCCTTTTTACCACTGTTATGTGATCCCGGAGTTGGTATATTTAGTTAGGGGGGTGGGGGCATAGCCCCCCCAACTATGTGGGTTTAGATAGTAGTGTAGTTTTGGGCAAGTGTTTATTTGCCCTGGGAAAAAAGATGCAGTTCGTTATTCTAAGTTTCGTTATTTTCAACTCAGTACTGTGGTCTTTGGTCTTATGGAATTTCGGTGTTTAAAAGCAGATCTATTTATAAGGCGATAAACAATTAGCTCATAAAGGGAAAAAAAAGCTTCTCTTAATTTTCTGTACCCTTTCAAATTTCCTCTGGAGGCAATCTTTCTTCCACTGTAATAATTCACATAATCTTATCCCATTTGTTCTCCATTT
>NC_056738.1:6805892-6975892 GCF_019279795.1 Protopterus annectens | reverse complement strand
AAAGGTCACCACAAGCACTGGCTAAAGTGTCCTTATACAGCTCAATATAGTTCTGCTTCTGTATTACAGAAGTACATGCACTGCTGCTGCATTCAGTAAAGTGGAATTTCAACCAAATTGTTATTCACCTAAAATGGATTTCAACCATCTGGATTCAGTGATTTAGTGACGTGATCATTCAATCAGACAACAGCCTCCAACTTCACATATGTGTGTGTGTGTGTGTGTGTGTGTGTGTGTGTGTGTGTGTGTGTGTGTGTCTGCATGTGTTTCAGGAAATATTAAACATTCACAACTGTGAACATCTAATGAGCGATCACTTTAGGGTGAATCAGAAGTGATCAAAAATATGAAAAACTAAAATTATTTTTTTGCAGGGGGTCAAGCTCCCCTGCATCCCCTCTATCCCCCTGCAAAAAATATATTCTAATGCCAAGATCACACAGCAGCAGGGCAGGATAGCAAATCAAAACTGTACTTTCAAATTGTAACTATATCTATATATATATATATATATATATATATATATATATATATATATATATATATATATATAGTTCCCCTTTATAATCACGAAATACTGAAATCTTGAATTTCAGTATTTTGCGACCATAATGGTGAATTTTTAAAATGTCAGAAGTGCATAATCGCCAATTCAAATATTTAGAATTTGCGGTTATGGCTTTACTTTATGTGACATACGCCGTTTGGTTTGGATGTTGTTCGGCATAGCATATGGATTTACGTGGAATCTCAGGTAAGTGAGTGTTTTGTAAGGGTTTTGGGTGGGAGTTTGAGTGTATGTGAGATTGTTTGTAAGTTATATGTGTGGGTTAGGGTAGGAAGATGAATGTATGAGTGTGTAATTGTTGGATGTGTTGATGTTTGTCTATGTGTGATGTGTGTATGTGTGTGTGTGTGTGTTTGTGTGAGGGACTGTGGAATGTCTGGATGTGAGTGTACTATCTTTTACTGTTTGTGCGATCTTGGAGTTAGTATATATAAGTAGGGGGGGTGGGAGCAGGGGGGTTTGCCCACTGCTTATGTGTAGTGTAGGTATGTGGATGTGTGGTGTTTTGTTTTTGTGTGTTTATTTGTTTTGTAGTGTGGGTGTTGTAGTTTATGTGTGGTGTGGTGTATGCTATGTGTTTGGTATTTGAAGTTTCTGGATTGTGAAGGTTCAGTATTTGAAGGTTTCGCCTTTATGTTCGCGAAATAATGAAATTCGAAATTTCAGTATTTCGTGATTATAAAGGGGAACCATATATATATATATATATATATATATATATATAGATAGATATTATATATATATATATATATATATATATATATATATATATATATATATATATATATATATATATATATATATATATATATATTAAATGGGCAACTAACATTGACCGGTCACACTGCTAGCTGCCTGTGCATCAAATCTGTTTTACCACTTAGGAAAGAATTACTGCAAGCCACCTAAATGTCACATTAATCACATATCCCAGATAGAATATAACAGACTGCCATCATCTTGAAAAAAGTCACTTAGCAGAAGAAAGCTATTAAACAAATAACTTCTCCAGAAAAAAATGAGAAAATATATAAAAAGCAGTACTAAATACCAAAAATATACCTAGAACTCAAACACATTACTCCATCTGCATAAAAGTAATATTTATAATGAAAAGAAAATGCAAATCAAGACTGTAACTCATGTTAAACAACTTTTATATTAACAGTACTAAAAACTCACGTTTAAGCATGCTACCCGATCAGAAAAAGAGAATGGCATCTAAACCAGTAAAAATGGCATCTTGTTGAAAGTAAGACCATAAATCCAACAAACCACTAGTGAAACAGCAAAACAGTAAAAAAATAATCTTGTTGAAAGTAATACAATAAATCCAACAAGCCAAAAAATGAAACAGTATCAAAAGGACAAAATAGTAAAAAAATAACATCTTGTTGAACGTCAGACCATAAGTCCAACAAACCAAAAGTGACAGGACGAAAAGTAAATGACATGGAGAAAAGACCAGCAGTTCCCATTGCAACAGAAAACAGAAAGTCAGCCATTCTGACCTATGAATCCAGTCACTCACACACACATACACGCACACACATGCGAATGGACACACACACACACACACACACACACACACACACACACACACACACACACACGCGCACGCACACACGCACACAGGCACACAGACACACACGCATGCACACGCACACACACCACGCCCACACACACTCACATACACATACATGCATGCAAACGGACACACACACACGAGCACACATGCACACATGCACACACGCGCACACACACACACACACACACACATGCATTGCTTGATCTAAGATGTACATTTGAAGATAAGTATACAAAAGTAAATATTTGCATAGCATAAATACAAATGCATATCAAAATAACAGTAAAACATAATAATAATTACCATACAAACTCACCTATGTAAGGCAACAAGCACACCCAGCTTAAGAGTAAATGATGGGAAGCATTACTGCTTACATATGTATTTCTTTCAATTCTTAGAAGTTGCCACCAAAACGCATGGCTCCAAAATATGTAAGAAAATCTAGAAAATGTATGATTTTTGCCTGCAACTTTCTCAATAGATATTTTTAGACCTCAAGCACTCTCCAAAGCATTTCCCTCATGTAGTTGGCAAATGTTGGAGGTATAATGGGGAAGAAAATGTGTATGGGAGAATATGTTTTCATAGTGCAATGAGTTAGCAGACTTTAAAACTTCCCTAAAAAGCTCCGTCAGGAATTCTGGGTGAGCAAATATGTGTAATTAAGGAAATTATTTTTTGAGCTGGGATACAGGATCTCAATTGTCTAGACATAGTAATGCCTTGTTAAATTTAATGCTGGTGGCTGCCAAAATACATTTTTCAAAAAATGGAAATCAAAGTCTAAACCAACCATTTTTGAAGTAGTGACTATTGTAACAGACATAAGGAACAGGAAGTTGAATTTTTATAAAAGAGTAGGAGTAAATTACATGGAAAATGGAAATTGTGGGAGCAATACATGCTGAAATGTTTTGGCAGAGGAATGAAGTTTAAAAGGAGGCAGGAACTGAACAATTTATGCAATTGTGGTTTGATTATATTGTATAGAACAGTACATGTGATGTAATGTTTGTAAATATGAACGTATTAATATGGTTTGATTAGTTTTTATTTAAATGTAAGCTTGCCTCTGGCATAAGTGATAATTCAACAAAGGTATTTTTAAAAAGAAAAAAGAAACAAATAGGCTTCTGAAATTTAGAAGGCAAAAACATTTTGTATACAAAAAAAATATTATTTCTAACTGTAAAAAAAGATCAGAAAGCATTGTCATTAATAAAGTTAACTTCAATGGAAAATAAAACACAGGAGCACAAAACAATAATAAGGTAAATCAGCTATCTAAAGAAGCTGCTTGTGTGCCTGAAAATGACAATTCAAAATAAGCAGCACATAAAAGTCCAAAGGAGCTGCAAGAATATGAAAAAGATGGAAGCAAATGATCTAAGATGGAAAATGGCTACCATAGAAAAAAAGGAAATGTGTTAGAAAATTTGTTTTTAAATTTTCAGAAAGGAAAATATAGACTCTTCCATGGAGTGCATTAACAAATTATTTATTATCTGGCAGGCCATGAAGAAATAGATAAAAAAACAGCTTTCTTAGTTTCAAGAAATAACTAAGAATGAATATGGATATTGAAAACTGTAATAAACTGTGCTTAATTTGTTTGCATTATAATCTAGTGAAATCAAAACTCAAACTTGTTCATCTTTAACTGATGGAAAGACTTTGGAAGGGATAACAATTTGATTTTATCTGGCCATTACTACTAGCAAAAGGTGGGCTACTGGTATAAGCTGATGTATGCAGACATGTACTTTTAGTTGACTAGTATATATATAACCAGGAATTCATTAAGAAAGATGGCTAAGGTATTTTGGATCCAGACCTTCAGGCAGTGAGGTTTCACCAGGTATATGAAAGTGATAATAATGTGAATTTTACAGCAGCAATCATGGCTGAAATGTATAAAATCCTTAGAACTATGGAAGTACAGGGATGCATTTCCTTAACTTTGAAGTGCTTCTTATGGATAGCATGCACTAAATATAGAACAGGTTACTCAGGTACCATAGATCGATTTGTGCACTTCAAGAGCATGATTTAGATAACTCTGAGGTGATGCTTACATAGCACAGATGTAGAGGATTATGATCGGGTCTCTGACCATAACCAAGGTTTAATATGTTCGAGAAAATGGATTTCAATAAACCCACCTAAGGACAGATTGAAGCAAAGCTTTAATGGTGAATCTTGGCATCCATTTTGAGAATATATAACAACTTGACCATGATCTGAGAGCTCCAGTCATAATTCATTGTACTGCATGTCTGTTCCATCTCTAGGAGTTACAGTGAGGGAGAGACAGACAACAATATAAAGAGAGACAGACAGCAAGTAATAGAAAGTGAAAGAGCTCTAGGTATGTCACAACAACTTTGAATGTCACAACACACAAAATGTTACCAGATATGTCCTTGTAGAAAATGGAGTTTTACTTGTTACAATGTTCTAATGACAGAGATTAAAAGGAGAAAAAAATATTGAAAAACTGTAGGAGTGTAAAGTGATTTATAATTTTGAAATCTGTAATACATTTAGTGTTGCCTCACAGATGGAGACCAGACGTTAATTGTACATTTGATCCTAAAACAGCTTTAAAAGCTTAATATACTTTGTTCTGCCACACTCAAAAAGAAGAGTGACAGCCATGTGTTCAGCTTTTAATGCCCTTTTATCTTCCTAAGCTGCTCTGTGGTAGCTTCTATTTATGCTCTAGCATGCAACTAGAGCTTAACAGTGCTGGAAGTGTATAACAAGTACTTTGCTAAGCTCCTTTCTTATGTCAGAAAGGTGCTTAACAATGTAATCTTGTTCCTGAATTCAGAATGTAATCATGGTTCTCCTTGCACTACAAAAGACATGCTACCTGTAGCACACATTGTTTGTATATCATACAGTGCTGATACAGTACCTTCTGTGTGCAGTTATACACATTCTTTATGTCCTTTTTAATCGTGAACTTCTAGGAGTATTTATACAACACCTGTGTTGCTCTAGTGACGTTAGTATTACAGCAGCCAACATCTCTTTACATCATTACTTTTAACAGACTAAAGGAGTCCTATAGCAGATAAAGTTAATTATATTAGTGACATTCGTTAGGCTAAAGGGGAAGATGGTAGCTAATGCCTGCCTATCTAGACAGTTCAGCAAGAAAAATTACATGTAACGTTGCCTGTAATTTTCATTACTTCATGTAATGTTAATGGAATAATTGGCATGGAGAGTAAGTGGAATAATCATGGAAAAGGGGAGATGTTAAAGAAGGGACTATTATAGGTTCATAGGTTGGTACTAGGCTATCGGCCCTAGGGCCTATACAAGCCTAGCCATAACAATTCCCTGGATATTTCTTCCCACAATATTTACTTCCCTGGACTCCTGTCTAGCAGGGCAACTGACGTGATCCCTGGGGTGAATTTCCTATCTCCCATCCAAACATCAAGGTTCCTTTTGAAGAGGGCCAAGGAGGCACTCTGCTTGACATGTATGGGCAGTCTATTCCAGAGTATAGGGAGTCTCTGGGTCAGGAACCTATCCCTCCAGCATGTTTTGTTCATTGTGATGACAAGGTTTAGATCCCTGGAGAGTGTGGCTCTGAGGGATTGGAATTTCTTTAAGTGTAGCATGTCCAACAGCTCTGGGTTTGACATGGCCTTGTATGTTAAGCAGAGATCACCTCTGAGTAGATGATATGCTACAGAGTATAGCTGGAGTTTTTTTAGATGGTCAGCATAGGGCATCTGTTTTAGGCCTGTGATTCTTTTAGTGAGATATTTCTGTGGCCTTTCCAGCTGTTGCAGATGTCTTTTGAGGTACATACCAAATGGGGTGTTGTACTCTATAATGGGTCTACTGCAGTGATGGTGCTGCGGTAGCATTGTCACCTCACAGCTAGATGTTGTCCCGTTCGATTCTCGGCTAGAGCGTCTTCTGTGTGGAGACATGCGTGAATGGGCGTACCTTCGTTGAAGGTTGTGCATCAGGGCTGGCAAACTCGGCATGTAAAAATCTACTGCCAATCATTAGCAGATCGGAGTTCCGCTGTGGCGACCCCTAACCGGGAAAAGCCGAAAGACACAAACAAACTCTATAATAGGTCTAATGAGAGAGGAGTACAGTGGGACAATGACCTCCTTTTTTCTGGATGAAAAGGCCTTAGTGATGAGTGTGCCACATAGTAGGATTTCCTGACTCTTGTGGCAATGTGGTTATCGAAGTTGAAATCTCTGTCCACCTGTGTCCCTAAGTCTCTCATCACACTTTTGGTGTTTAGTGTACTGCCACCTATGTGGTAATTCATGAGTACATTGTTTTTCCCAAAGGGGATAACTATACATTTATTGGCATTAAGCTTGAGCCCACATGGCTCTGGCACCAACCATCTGTTTCTGTAAGGCCCTTTTGTAGAATATCCACATAATTTGGGGATTCAGTAATGGCACCCAGTTTGCAGTCATCTGCAAACTTTGTTAGCCAGAGTCCCTTAGTGTTGGCCTGTACTTCAGAGAAGTAGATGCCAAATAAGAGCGGTCCCAGAACTGAACCCTGAGGTATTCCACTTGTCACTTGTCTGGAGCTGGATTTGGAGTAGGCAACTTTAACAGTCTGGGTTCTGTCAGTAAGCCAGTTGGCAACCCATCGAGTAATGTAGGGATTTATGCCCAGCTTAGTAAGTTTATCTATGATTCCAGAGTGGAGGATGGTGTCAAAGGCCTTGGCAAGGTCCAGATAGGCTGTGTAGACCGCCTTACCCTCATCCACAGCTCTGGAGACTGATTCGAAGAAGTCAATCAAGTTCAGGAGACAAGATTGGCCCTTCACGATCCCACACTGGGTGGGGTCCAGTATTTGAAGGTTGCCAATGTCTTTGTTCAGAAGTTCCATGATAATGCGTTGATAATTGCTTATTGAGTATTATGACATGCAAGTTGCCTAGAATATAGGGAACATCCTTCTAAATGTTACTGAGGAGTTAAGTTTTAAATATTTAGGGAAAAGTCAGGCCTTATTCTCTGTCCCAACAAATTACTAGACGTGATGGTGGCAGTGAAAGTTATCTCTTTTTGGTAAAAAGATCAGCAATAAAAATGATGATAAGATGCAGAAATGGATGTGTAGGACAAGTCAGAGAAGAAAATGCAAAATACGTGGATAGGCTACTGATGGCAGGGAAACAAGAGATGGGCAACACCAGATCAATATCTTATAATCTCATTTTTAAGGCAGTGCACAGCTTTACAGAAGGGAAGTATTGTGGTATCAGCTGGCAAGAGAAGGAGGAATAGTATGAGAATGGAAGGAAAGATCAAAAGAGTAAAAAAGAATGGATAAGGGTAAAAAAAGAATACTTGAAGAGAGTGGAGAAGCCAGACATGGTAAAAAGGGTTAAGGAAAGTGGAACTAAATTATAGACAACACTTAGAATTTATTCTGTTACCTGCTCACTTTATTAAGCCACACTTGGTCTGGACTAACTTCAGTGCCCAGATGAGTATATTCATGTAACTTTTTAGACATATTTTTAAACCTGTTTTAATGATATTATTAATTTGCTTTCTGATAACTTTTACAACTGTTTTAAAAGGGCCCTATCACTATATTATGGCTGCAGCTCATTTGTGTATGGAATTTTCACTTTACTAAAGACTGCATCCTCAGTGTATGAGGAAATTGAGTGATTTCCTCTTCTTTTTGAGCCTACTTTCATGACAGACAGCCTTTGTGAAGTTTGAAAAAATGATTTTAAAGAAGATTCCTCATTTCCCTAGTGTTTTGCACGCTCTACACATATAGGAAATTTAAGAAATGACTTTCAGTTTTACCTGCTACCTTTATCTCAGTGCCAGCTCTATATATTGAGCCCTTCCCTGAACTACGAAAAGCTGCCATCTTCATTTCACTCCCCAAAACAGGTTCATCAGATAAATTCCAGTCTTCCAGGCACATCTTACTGTTCTTTCCACTTTCTAAGTCTCTGGAAAGGGCAGTTCCTACATATTTGAGCAGAGACCTCATGGCCCATGGATTACTTTCTGATCAACAAAATGGCTTCCATTAAAGCAACAGTAAGACCACAGTAATACTTAATCTTACTTGCAATACCTGTACCAGCCTGGATGAGAATGAATTAACAGGCATGATCTTTGCTGGCAATGCAAAACCTTTCAGCACAATGAAATACCAATGACTCTATGGTCTGAACTGCACCATCATGCAAGTGATTACATAGCTACCCATAATACAACTGTGTCTAATAAGTGCCTGCCCAGTCCACTACTCTTTGAAAGAGGGGCCCCTTTAGGCTCTTTTTAGGCCCCCTTTTTCTACACTCTTCCAAAATAAAACTGTCCCTATTTTAAAGAAGTATATATTTTTCGGGTCTGATTTATCCCTGCACGTGATGCACTTATTTTTGGAGGGAATGTTCCTATTTTCAGGCTTGATTATTCCTTTCACTTGAATTTCTGAATCCCCACTCATCACATATGGTTTTTGAAGTTATCTAGTACACAGAAAATGACGCTGTATGATTGACATACTAATGGCATCAATAGTTAAAAGAAAGGGGACACACTCAGGAAATATTGATAGACTCACCAAACTAGGCATCAACCCCTATATCACTAGGTGAGTTGCAAATTGGCTCACAGATAGAACCCACAGCATGAAAGTAGCAGACCCCAAGTCAGACTGCTGACCAGTCATGAGTGGAGTCCTACAGGGATCAGTCCTGGGTCCTCTCCTGTTTGGTATCTACTTCTCAGAAGTCCAGGCCAACACGGAGGGACTCTGGCTGACCAAGTCTGCCGATAATTGCAAGCTGGGAGCCATTATTAACTCCCCAAGTGATGTAGACATCCTACAGAAAGGCCTCACTGAGACCAACGACTGGTGTTGAAACTGTGGCCTTAAGCTTAATGCCAAAAAATGCGTTGTCATTACCTTTGGGAAAAACTCAGTTCCCATTAATTACCATATTGATGGTAGCCCACTGAACATTGAAGGTGTTATAAGAGATCTGGAGACACAGGTTGACAGCAACTTCTCCGACCACCACATTGCCACTGTGGTCAGAAAGTCCTTCTATGTGGCACATCTCATTACCAATGGTTTTGCATCCAGGAAGGAAGAGGTCATCATCTCTCTCTACTCTTCCATCATTAGACCAATCATCAAGTATAATGCCCCATTTGGCATGTCCCTCACTAAACACCTGCAACAGCTAGAAAAGCCACAAAAGTACCTCATGAAGAGGATCCTAGGTCTTAAACATAAGTCCTACATGGACAGAATAAAAAAAACTCCAGCTTTTCTCTGTCTCATATTGTCTATTAAGAGGTGATCTCTGCTTGACTTACAAAGCCATGTCTGACCTAGCCCTGTTAGAAATGTTATACCTAAAGAAATCCCAATCCCTCCACACCACACGCTCCAGGGACCTCAACCTCATTACCACAATCAACAGAACATGCTGGAGGGATAGGTTCATAACCCAGAGACTGCCCATGCTCTGGAATAGACTTCCCATATATGTCAAGCAGAGCACCTCACTGGCCCTTTTCAAGAGAAATCTTAATGAGTGGATGGGAAGTACAAAGTTCACCCCGGGGATCACTCCAGTGGCTCTACTTGATAGATGCACTGGGAACTAACAGTAGCATGATGCCAGGGCACTTCTATGGGCTAGGTTTGTAAGGGCACCAGGGCCGTTGGCCTAGTACACACCTATGAACCTATGAACATCTTACATCACCCTTCTTCAGAAGGAAAAAAATGACCTTCTATGATTGAATTTTGCAATACAGTTCATTAAAGTCTACAGATTTTATACTGTCATGTTAATAATGTGCTTATATTTTTCCACCACTTTTGTCATCCTATGTTTTTTAAACTTTTATGAATAGTATCCTGCATTCCTATCGGAAGCAGAAAGAGTTATGTGTTATTTGGTCTTTAAATTTTATACCAATTAGGTATTCACATTTTTTGCTGTATATACCTACTTTTCAAGTGCCTTTGTATCTGTCTTCAGTGATTGCAGGTTGAGTAGTGCACTGACCTGTACACCGATCTTCAGGCTGATTTAGCTTCGCCATAACTTAAGATGAATCAGGACTCTGACAATATGTATCAGCATAATGGCACTTTGTTTATCTTCCTCTTTTTCAGATCTAAACACACTTCAGCAATCTATTGTACACAGCAGAAAAAATGTTTCCCACCTTTTGGCCAAAAATGTGGAATGCTTTGCCTGTAATTATAAAAAGGGACAAAACAAATCTAAATTTAGTTTATTTACAGATAAGTGCAAGTATAACTAAGCAATTTAAGGTAACTTGATTTATTTCCCATAGCAGAGAGATGGATGTGGCACAGACAGAACACATCATTTGATTTATTTATCTGACTATAGTGTCTTTGACATAATTTCTTCTCAGTCTCTCTTAGTCACTAATAGTATACATAAATGCATATACAGGAGCATATACAGGAGCTGCTCTCTCTGATCTCTGGAGTGAATCCAAACAAAATCCAAGTCATCCTTTGAAAGCTACTGAAAAAATACATATTTTTATTCACTGTACTGCACTTTTAAACTGTGTATTACTGAATTGGCACCTACATTTAACTGTTTTTTAGCCATTTTATCTGTTTCCTGTTTTACTGTTTCAACTGGCTGCCATTTGAGGCTGTTTTTCTTGCACTTTGTATTTTCTAGTACTTGTGTATTTTATAGCATAGGTTAGACTCAGATTTGCTAAATCTAGACTGTTTGGCATTATCTGAGCACTAAAACCAGCCATCTTACATTAAGAGGGCCCCCTGCACCCTTGTGGCAGAAGAGTGTAGAAAAGGACCCATCTGAGTTGGAGATTGTTGGAATTAGGCTCAGTATTGAGCATTTCTATTGGTCAGCTTGTTTGAACATTGCTTAACTTGTTTTAAACAAAGGCTCTCACAGTTGCTACATAAGCCCCACATTTGCATGGATTTGGTCATGTTTTAACACCGTTCCACAGAGTTTGGTGACCAGCCACTGCTCTACTATCTTCATCTGAACAATCCAAGGCATCTGTTTGCATGTAGCACACCTTTGCACAGCACCACATTGTGGAGGTAACCACTAGTGTTTATAGACACAAAAGCTAAAGTAGATTTATTTTCCCTTAGAAGCTGCCCGTGCTACAACTGAGGAGTCTCTTGTATTGCACTTAATTGCTTGGAAAGCACCTCAGCTGGGCTTTCTACAGCATTTGCCACTTTAACTCATATCTCCTAATCCCTAACAGTCTCGTAGACCTTGAGAGCCCAATAGTATAGACTCAGCATTAAGCCCCCTACTAAACCACATCCTTCCTCAATAAAATGAGCAAATTTACATCTAGTATTATGGATGGTCAGTTCTCCTCCATTTCTCCTGCCAGCCTGATTGACATGGGTATCCTGAGGCAGTGTTGCAATTGCCTCATGTACACTGACAACCCACTACGTTGTGAGCCATGCATATACACTAAGAATTTCAAATCCTTGCTCTCTCTTCCACAGAGCAGTGACACTGAACAGGTTGTCAGCCCACATACTACACCTCCTGCACAAACCACTCTCTCAACACATAAACCATCATATGTGGAGGTACTTACCAGAAATTTACCTAAACACCAGAGACCTCTGAAAAACAAACATGCTGCACCTAATACAGTACCTACAGCACTCAATACACATAAAGCCACAAGCACAAGTGTCTGACCAAATAAGTCCCTAAGGCAAAGCACATTTAAACCAAAATTTTGGTCATAGGCGACTCTGTAGTGAGACATACAGATGTCCCATTCACCAGGCTGGACAAGGAGAAGGTTATGGTTAGCTGTCTGTCGGGTGTCAGGATCCGCCAGATCACACACACACACTCAAGTGTCTCCGTAATAAATACTGTTATGACTCTGTCATAGTTCATGTTGGTGTGAATGACTTTAGATGTACCTCACTGGACTATATGAAGAGATACATAACTGAGCTCTCTGAATATGTCTCAGGCAGGTATGTCCATAGCCTTCAGCAGCATACTACCTTCACTTAAGATGATACCATAATATAAACAAAAATGATTGACTTCAACAATTGGCTTAGTTTCTGGTGTCATTCTAAGGGGATCTAGTACCTGTCAGCCTGGGATGTCAGGGTAGACAGACCACGCTGCTTTGCCAGAGATGGTCTTCATCTATCACCTCTGGGATTTCAGTTGCTGGCTAAGGCTCTTGCCTCCCCTATAGTACCTTTTTTAGGCAATATCACAACAACAAAATTCTTGACTTAAAAATATCTTCAAAAAGTAACTGCAAGGTTATGCTGCTAAATGCTAGGAATCTAAACCTAAAACTGCACTCACTAAGCAGCCCTCACCATGGAAGATGCTGACATCTGTGCAGTCACAGAGACTTGGTTTAAGGCCACAGAAAGCACCCCAGCCATAGCGGGTTATAATGCCTTCCACACATTCAAACCACAAACTGAAAGTGTGAGAACTAAAGGAGGTGGAGTATCAGCATTCATCATTGATAAATACACCTCCAGATTGGTTAAAAAAAGTGATTCCCTTGAACTAATCCAGGGCCAATTGACTGTAGGTAAGACCCCTCTCTAAGTTATTACAAGTTATAGTACCCTCTCCATGAACCAGGATACCCACACTGCATACTTGGATCTACTTGAATCACTTAAGATATAACCAAACACCCTGGTTTTAGGTGACTTTAACTGGGAGTGCTACAGAATCCTGAAAGCCCGAAATCCTGAAGACCAAAATCCTGAGACCAAAATCCTGAAAGTTCAAAATACTGAAAACTCAAAATGCTGAAAACTCAAAATCCTGAAAACACACAGGATAACAACACTCACTATATTCCAGCACAAGTACATGCGGAAACATATTACCCTTAAATTCTATGCAGGGGTGCAAGCCCCCCTGCACCCCCCACACCCCCTGCTACTTAAATATATCATCTCTGAGATTGCACTTCACTACACTAAGTGCAATCTTGGAGTTGATATATTTAAGTAGAAGGGGGTGTGGGGGGTGCAGGGGGGCTTGTCCCCTTTCCTATACTTGGAGAACAGTAATATAGTTTATGTTTTATTTGTTTCTGTATGTACTTGTGCTAGAATATAGTGAATGTTGGTATCCTGTTGTTTTCAGGATTTTGAGTTTTCAGTATTTTGAGTTTCAGGTCAGAAGTTGCATTGTGTTTTTGTAGACTTAGAGAAAGCATATGACAGGGTGTCTAGAGAGGAGTAGTGGTATTGTATGAGGAAGTCAGGAGTGTCAGAGAAGTATGTAAGAGTGGTACAGGATATGTACAAGGGTAGTGTGACAGCAGTGAGTTCTGCGGTGGGAGTGATGGATGCATTTAAGGTGAAGGTGGGATTACATCAAGGATCAGCTCTGAGCCCTTTCTTATTTGCAATGGTGATGGACAGGTTGACAAACGAGATCAGACAGGAGTCCCCATGGACTATGATGTTTGCAGATGACATTGTGATCTGTAGTGAGAGTAGGGAACAGGTGGAGGAGACCCTGGAGAGATGGAGATATGCCCTAGAGAGAAGAGGAATGAAGGTCAGCAGGACTAAGACAGACTATATGTGTGTGAATGAGAGGGAGGACAGAGGAATGTTGAGGATGCAAGGAGTAGAGGTGGTGAAGGTGGATGAGTTTAAATACTTGGGATCAATAGTTCAGAGTAATGGTGAGTGTGGAAGAGAGGTGAAGAAGAGAGTACAGGCAGGATGGAGTGGGTGGAGAAGAGTGTCAGGAGTGATTTGTGACAGACGAGTACCAGTAAGAGTGAAAGGGAAGGTCTACAAGAGGGTAGTGAGACCAGTTATGTTATATGGGTTGGAGACAGTGGCATTGACAAAAAGGCAGGAGTTAGAGCTGGATGTGGCAGAGTTAAAGATGTTAAGATTTGCACTGGGTGTGACGAGTTTGGACAGGATTAGGAATAACTACATTAGAGGGTCAGCCCAGGTTGGAAGGTTTGGAGACAAAGCCAGAGAGGCAAGATTACATTGGTTTGGACATGTGTTGAGGAGGGATGCTGAGTATATTGGGAAAAGGATGCTAAGGATGAAGCTACCAGGTAACCAGAAAAGAGGAAGGCCTAAGACAAGATTTATGGATATGGTGAGAGAGGACATGCAGGTGGTTGGTGTGACAGAGCAAGATGCAGAGGACAGGAAAAAATGGAAACAGATGATCCACTGTGGCGACCCCTAATGGGAACAGCTGAAAGATGATGATGAGTATTTTGAACTTTCAGGATTTTGGTCTCAGGTTTTTGGGCTTCAGGATTTTGGGCTTTCAGGATTCTGTAGCACTCCCCTTTAACTACCCATCCATAGATTGGGTAAATTACATGTGCGCTATCACACTTGCCCAAAGGTTCTTGGACTTCATCAACTCCATTGCCCTAGACTAGTTGGCTGACACCCCCACAACGGGCCCAAACATTCTGGATCTGGTGCACACTTACATGGGTGATCGTTGCCCCACCCCATGTCTGCGGCCCTCTCTAATGAGGTCTGATCATAAATCAATCTCATTAGAAGTAAGAATAACAGATGATCCCCATTAGCAGCAACTAAACTAAAAAACTTCTCCAAAGCCAATTAGAACCTAATACTTGACAGCATTAATAGCTTCATAGCCCCTACCCTTACTGATGGCATGGATACCTATACTGGGATTTACACCAATGCCTTGTACAAGCCTCTATTGAAATGTATTGACTCAGCTATACCTGATAGGATCAAAACAAGATCTTCAGAAAAGAACAAGCATGCCTGGTGGACATCCACCATTAACAGGTTATACAATAAGAGAAAGAAGATACTGTCCAAGAACAGGAAGGAATGGTCTCTGAAGTGCAAGCATTCCCTCCACAGCTTAAACAGGAAAATAAGACGCCATGTAAGGCATTCTAAAGCTAACTATGAATCCAAATTAGCCTCCTTCACTAAAGATAACCATAAGGCCTTCTTTAGCTACATCAGAAACCTTAAAGGAAAAACCCAGATCTGCACAGAACTGGTTGTTAATGGCACCTCATATACTGAACCCACAGAAATAGCCAACCTGCTAGCTGACAGGTTCAGTGAAAACATCTTCCCCATGTCTCCACCACATATCTCTCAAAGCATCCCTACTACCTACCTTCTACCTAGTATCTCCAATGAACAAGTCGTAAATGCTCTCTCCAAAGCCAAAAACACAGCCTGTATGGACCTGATAATATCCCAGGCTGCATTCTAAATGGATTAAAACAGGAACTAGCTGCACTGCTGGGTACTCTTTTTAACCACAGTCTAAGCACTGGTTTTGTACCTACTGAATGGAAAACAGCAACCCTCATCCCACTACATAAAGGAGGTGCCTCCACAGACCGTGGGAACTATAGACCCATAAGCCTGACCAGCCTAATTTGCAAGGCTATGGAAATAATTATCATGGACCTTATCAACAAAGATATAGGAGTCTTATAAACACTCCACCTCGCCCAGTTTGGCTTCATTAAAGGGAGATCCTCCCTCATGAACTTGGTGGACTTCTTTGAGACAGTCACCAAAGCCCTAGACAAAGACAAATCTGTGAATACAGCCTACCTGGACCTGGCCAAGCCCTTTGACACTAATCCCCACTTAGGCATCACTGATAAACTCACCCAACTGGAGATCAACCCATGTATTGTGAGATGGGTTTCAAACTGGCTGACCGATAGAATGCACACAGTCAAAACAGGTGACCCTACCTCTACCAGTAGACCCATAACTAGTGGTGATTCACAGGGATCTGTGCTGGAGACCCTATTGTTTAGTATCTACTTCTCAGATGTACAGGCTAAAACAAAAGGCCTATGATGACAATGTTTGCTCATGATTGCAAACTGGGTGCAGTCAATGAGTCCCCAATGTCAACATCCTACAACAGAGACTTACACAGACAAATGATTGGTGCCAAAGTCATGGACTAAAACTCATTGAAAAAATACATTATCATCCCCTTCGGCAAGGGCGATATCCCTGCAGATTACCACATTAATAACAGCACCCTAAGCATGCAATCAGTGGTGACAGATTTGGGCACACAGGTTGATAGCAACCTTTCCTTTGACCACCACATCTCCACAATGGTAAGAAAGGATTTATACATCACCCATCTCATAAGTAAGGGCACTTTATCCAGAACAAAAGAGGTTATAAACCCCCTGTACTCCTCACTCATCAGGCCAATAATAGAGTACAATGCTACCTTTGGTATGTACCTTACCAGGCACCTGCAGTAACTGGAAAGACCTCAAAGGTTTCTTACAAAGAAAATTCAGGGTCTTCAGCATATGTCAAATGTTGACAGACTGAAATCACTGTCACTATATTTTGTGTCTTACAGGCTACTCAGAGGTGACCTCTGCCTTGCATATAAAGCAGTCTCAGATCCTACTCTAATGGAAATGCTGCACATTCATAAATCAAATGTTATAAAGATGCACTCAGTCTAGGGAACTCAGCCTAGTGTGTGACATCAACAGGACTTGCTGGAGAGACAGATATGTCTCACAGAGGTTACCTCTCCTCTGGAATGAACTTCCAATTCACTTGGAGCAGAGCCCCTCCCTGACCTTATTTAATTGTAATTTGGATGATTGGATGGGAAACTGCAAATTCAACTTGGGAGTTTCACCTGCGTCCCTCTTGGACAGGGGCAGTAGCTGTTGACTTAGTTCCACTTAATGCCTTGATATTCTTGGGAACAGTGGTTGTACTTGTAAGGGCCCTAGGGCCATTAGTCTAGCAACCTCCTATGATCCTATATTCTAACTTGAGGCTACTTTGAAAGTTATTTTCTTACTTCTACTTGTACAAAATTGAGATTCTACATGGTTCTAAGAATGTATCTTTTCAACATTTCTTTATTGCATTCACTGTAATTAGGTTGTGGCTAAAAAGGAGGAAAGAGTCACTGTGACCCAGTCCACTAATGTGTCAAATAAATAAATAAAAATAAAAACACAGCAGTAACACTACACTACATGCATAAGAGGTTCAGCTTTTGTGTTCACTATGTAGAATACTGTCAGTGCAATATCAAATAAAGGTTGGACAGGTATAATACAGGTATAATAACACTGAGTGAAGGCAAATTACAAGTTAGTTAATGTTTGATCAGGGGAACTGAGGAGCAAATCATCCACATGAAAATCTCATAGGCTGATAAGTCAATACTAGGTTGTTATTCAGAGGACCATTAGTAGCTTAGCCACAATGCCTCATATCATAGGTACCCATTGACATGATTAATTTATACCCCATTTTGACCTCTTCAGTGAGGGCTTGATGTACCAGATCTGGGGTGTATTTATGATTGCCTATCCTTTCATCCAGGTTATACTAAAAGAGGGTCAGGGAGCTACTTTGCTTTACATCTAAAGGCAGTCTATTCCATAAAAGAGAGATTCTCTGGGATGCATACTTATTACACCAGCAGGTCCTGTTTATGTTTCAGTGAACATTAAAATCTTTTGAGAGGATGTTGAGGGTGATATTAATTTTGCAGATATGTAGGACTGAATCATATGAGGCTTTGTAAGTTAGGTGGAGATCACCTCTCAAGAGTCTGTAGGAAACAGAAAAGAGATTGAGAGCACTTTAAAGTGGTCTGGTAGCTCAGAGAAGTTATGTCCTTGATTATCTTCCTGAGGAAATGCTGCAGTCTAGGTTATATGCTTAGACATGTACATACCAAAGGGTCCATTATACTCTACTATGGGCCTGATGATGGGGGGAGCAGAGAGGAATGATAACTTCCTTAGATCTAGAAGAAATATTTTGGCAAGATAAAAAGATTTCCTAAAAACAATGGATGAAGACATGGTAATCAAAGAATAATTTATTGTTAATGAAAGTGCTAAGATCCCTAATGGCTGAGTCAGCTTTCAAATGGCTATCACCTATGTGGTAGGTGCACAGGCACTCAGTTTTTCCTATGGACACAGTACTGCATTTCTTGGCATTTAGTTGTATCCATGGTCCAGGTAACATTTATTGGTGGATGTTAGTCTCTCCCTGAAGAATTTTAAAATTGGATAGGACGTTTATGACTGCTCTGTGTTTGCAGTCATCTGCAAACTTTGTCAGACACAGGCCCATGATCTCAGCCTTGACATCTGAGAAGCAAATACCAAACAGAAGTTGTCTTAGGACCAGTCACTGTTGGACTTTGCTGGTGACTACTCTTTTTGAAGAGAACATGCCTTTCATGCTAGTAGACTGGTTTCTGTCAAATGATCAGTGTGCTATCCAGCAAGTAACATGGGGTTTTAGTTTGATTAGCTTGTTGGTAATGCCAGAATTTAGGATGGTATCAAATGCTTTGGCCAGGTCGCGGTAGGCAATGTGAACTAATTTGCCCAAGTCTAATGGATCAGCGGCATGTCCAAAGAAGCCCGTCAAGTTCCACAGGCAATATCTACCTTTAACAAACCCAAACTGACTTAGGTCCAGGGTTTTTAGACTGCCTATGTCCTTGCTAATAAGTTTCATAATGATGCATTCTATTGCTTTACAGAAAATGCTGGTAAAGCTTGTGGGTCTATAGTTTCATTCAGCTGAAGTGGATTCCAACATACCCCCCTCCCCCCATTGTGGAACTAGATGGCCACCACAGTTCTCCATTCCTCTGGTTTGAATCCAGTAGAGATACTGAAGTTGAATATTCTTAGAGGTGAATGTACAAGACCATGTCTGGTGCTGACAAGTAGCTTAGCACATTATCAGAAACCAGGGAGCACATGTTTTTAGCCTTAGAGAAAGCATTCAGAACATGATCAGAAATAATCAGAGGGTCAAAATGGGTAGGTTAATAAGCAATGGAAAGCTAGGAGGAGTATGTTAGAGCTGAATTTGTCTAGTGCTAGGCTATGCACACTATGAATAAGAAAGTGCTGTTATTCTGTATTAACTCTGAGTATTGCTGGGCATTACCTCTAAGGATTCTGACATAGCTAAAGAAAGCTTTGTGGTTATCCATAGCAGATGTAGTAATTTTCAATTCTTACTTACTTTTGGAAGATTTGATTTTGTTTCTGTGTTCTTTTTGAGTTCATTTCTAGATGATGGAGGTATTAAGTTTGCTTTTATAGGCTGTGTGTTTCTTTTTATTATTTTATAATTTGTTTATACTATTGTTTCACTTTATGGGCTTATTTCTGAATTTGGCATTGTATTTATCTTTTATGTGGACAGATGGCCCCATGCCCAGTAGTGTCAGTGGCACAACAGGTTGCACACTCACCTTTTTGTGCAGAAGGTTGTGTGTTCTCTTCCCACACCAGTTAGACAGACTGATGACACTGTAGTGCAAGATAATGGAGGTTTTATACTCCTGAGTATGCTGTCCTTCAGAAGAGATTTTAAACTGAGTTTGCATCTGGTTGAGTTGGTGATGGCTCAGGTAGATGTAAAAGAACCCAATATCACATATCAGAAACAGTAGTGGTTCACTGCATTTTATTACTCAAATAATAATATACGAATCATAACCTCATTTTTTTTTGCTTCTGTACAAAAACTGATATATTTAAATGTATAACCATAACCTTTTCTTTTAGTATTCACTTTAGGATATTACCCCACTCCTTTCTTCATAACTTCTTTTTAACACATCCTATCACTTCCAAAAACACTCACTTTTAATTAAACAAAATATGTTCTTGCTCTCCAAATTTCCCATATAATTCCAAATATCTTTTTTATCCATAATTTCTAGCTCTCTCTTTTCCATAATTCTATGATATCAATACATCAGCTCCATATCAATTCTATAATTTTTTTCTCAAAACATTTTTCTTTGCCCATACCCAAATTTTACTAAGTCTATCACATTTCAAAAATACACATTCTGCTATCTCAGCATCATTACATTTATAGCATAACTTTTTGCTCAAAACATTTGCCCTTTCACAGGAAGCCTATCTAAACTTAATATCCATAAAAAGTCCTGTATACATATTTTGAAATTGTCTTTTTTTCTTTTGTTTATTGCTATTTTAATTCCCTCCTCCATATTCTCTCATGGATCAATATAATACCATTTTCCATAATTTTCTCATACCATACCCTTGTTAAGCTTTTCGCTTCCTCAGCATTTATCTTCCATATAATTCTTGTATTCTGACATTCTTTTATTTGCATATTTTCTATACTTCTCACTTTTTCTTTTTTCCATATTCTCCCAAATATTCATACACTTTTGTCATATTAACTAACCTATTATGTTTTCTTTTCTTTCTTTTATTTTGTTAACTTCCCCAAGTAAATTCAAAGAAGCTGCATGCACTACTTGATTATCAAACGTAATCCTCCTTTCTCTTCTTTATTGTATATTGTACCTATCTTAACTGGATTTAATCTTGAGACCCACATTCCATAAAAATATTATAATAAGTCTTTTTCATCACTCGGTGTCACATTATCTATCCATCTATCTATCTATCTATCTATCTATCTATCTATCTATCTATCTAAATATCTGTCTATCTATCTATCTGGGTCTCCTTCAGATGAACAAAGTTTCAAAACTTTGAACATCATATGGCCAAGGACCACATGATCGAAGGTTTAACACTTTGAACATTCTGAATGGAGATCTCTATACAGCATGGAATGGAAAATTTACCATTTTCCTCACTGCAGTGTGATCTCAGAGTTGGCATATTTCAGTAGTGGGGGGTGTGGGGGGAGTCAGGGGTTGCCCCCCTGCAAAAAATGTAACAGCACTTTTTTGTTTTTGTTTTTTTATTAGATGCCATATAATGTTCAAAGTTTTGAAACTTTGATCATCTGAAGATGACTCATATATGTATATGTGTGTTGTTGTTCTTGTTGTTGTCTTTCGGATTTTCCCGGTTAGGGGTTGCCACAGCGGAACTCCGGTCCGCTAATGATTGGCAGTAGATTTTGACGAACGCCAAGGTGCCAGCTCGACGTTCAACCTTCAATGAAGGCACGCCCATTTACGCATGTCTTTTGAACGCCCACCCAACCGCAGGGAGGACATGCAGATTCCACATTATATATATATATATATATATATATATATATATATATATATATAATATATATATATATATATATACCCTTCCTAAATATCCTGTTTTGCCTGATAATACTGAATAATCTTTACCTTCTTTCTAAAAGACATCCACAGTAATTTTCACCAATGAGTAATCTTCTTTAGCCAGTTTCTCCTTTTTCCAGTTGTTCTCTAATCACCTCTTTCCTTCCATATCTTATTCATAGAAAATATCACACCTCTTATATTCAGATTAACTCCCATCTAACTGTTTTTTTCTTTCCCTATCATTAAACCTAATTTACTTAGCAATATATTTACATTTTCTATTACTTCTGAAATCCATCTCTTATTTCTCGTTACTAATAATGACAGCATATGAGATGAGGTCATCGAGGTGAGGAGCATGCTTACATTTCATCAGGTCATTAGTTAGATGGCATTAGAGTAGTTTCTAAAGACTGAAGGGTTTTTTGGTAAGTCAGATCTTACCATCATAGTGAGTGTTATCGAACTGTGGTCAGATTTGACCGGTGACATAGTAACTGTAGGTGGTGAGCATAGGGTGACGGGTCTATATTCGTTCGCCAAAAAGTTATTCAGGCGAACACCTATTCATTGACCCTAATCACTGAAAATCACATCAGCGATTCACTGAATTTACTAAGGGCAATGAAATAGTTGCCCAAAGCACAATGGACCAACTTGTAGTTGACTCAAATCCACCCAAGTGAGGGGCTTTGCCACCCCAACTATATATACCAAACTTCCAGCTCTCACTACAGTGGAGAAAATTAAACTAGACAGTAGAAGGGGACCTTATAACTTATTATTGGAAGAGCATGAACTATCATGGCAATTTAGAACAAATGCCTTTATGGAACCGGGACTGAACGAGCACTGTAACATTCAATGCCTCTTGAAGCTAAGAAGCTTAAATAGATAATACCTCTTTCAACCAGGACCCCTACTTTCTTACCTAACCTATATTCTCTCTTTTTAAGTATCCATTTACTAAAAACAATTATTGGGCACTGTCCAAGAACACTTGGGTTATGGACCTTTCTAAGATTCACAGTATAGTTTGAATTTGTGGTTTTAAAAAGATCATGAAGGACATACCTTTAACCACAAATTTATAAATATCATAAGATAAATTAAGTTAAACATATAATACACAAGATGTAAAGAGAGCACTTCCTTTTAAGGATGGGGGATATATATATTATTTCAAAAATATAAAAAAGAGGGAGAAAAAGACTTCTGGAGAGGTGTAAGGCACTTTCTGTTTACTTATAAATAATAATTTAACACAATGGTCTCAAAAGGTTAAAACTCTCACTTGTAAACAACCTTCAAGTGGAGATTATTTAAAATTCATACTTCAAAGCACACTTGGTAAAGGATGAAATGGTTGAATAAGTAGAATATACTAAGAATATCCGTTAACATTATGGTCAAGTATATGTTACACATTAGCAGCTAGCAAACATTATTGCCCATTTAAACTTCAAGTACATTTGACTTGATTAGGAACAGTGGTAATTAAGTTAATTATGCTATTACAAACGGATCCATGATTCAATGCATTATATAAGCTGGAGGCTGAACTGTGTGTTTTATCTGAAGAAGTCACCCTATCTAGGTTGACGAAAAGCGCTTTATGGTACACAAGTTTCTACTTTGTATTTGTGTGTTTTTTATCTGCAATAGCGGTTGGCATCGAATAAACTCCAAGACTGTTTTATCTACTACGAGGTGGTTTTTTGGCCGGAAGCTTCTTATTTCTTGTTCGCTAGTTTTTGGAAAGCTTACTTTGTTTTTTGTGGTTTCTGAAACCGGAGCTTCATGGCCACGGAAAACTTAAACACGTCAGGAAACCTCTTCAATAACAGTCCGTTACCAACGGAACAACCTGAAGACGCCAGCAGTGATGGTAATTTGACTGCATTGATTTTAGCCCTGACACAACGGGTGGACAATTTAACAGCTAGATTTGAATCTAGCAATTTTAACAATACAGCCTCCTTAGCTTCTAGCAATGAATCTGAAGATCTCATAACACCGGCACAACGTCAGCATGCTGCGACTGGAGTGAGTGAAAACAACACTAACCTGCATATAGGAACAACTTTCAATACAGACTCGAACCAGGACAGAGTACGGTTAACAGGAACAACCCATGAAGATGGAAGGGGCAGTCGAGAGCTTATTGGAACTCCCGGATTTGATAAATGGCTCAACGACACCAGCGCCATGAAATTCCACAGAACTAGTGAAACGGGTCTTCCGGCAAACGACGCTCATATAGAGCAGGTTAGTGACTTGTCTTTAAACAACAAACTTAAACTTCTTGACCAGAAAATGGTAAAGATTAAGAAACTGCAACTCGAGGTAAATTACTTGAATGAATGCATTAACGAAAAACTAGTACCTAAAGGGTTGCGTTTCCATGTATACCCTACGGGGCTAGTATCAGGGTCACCATTTCATAGAGAATTACTTACCTTTTTTGACGAACAAGGATTCGGCCTATTAAAGATCATGGTCAAACACTACAACCTGCAAATTATTGATTTGTCAAAAGAAACCAAAGAACTGAACGATGACATACTCTCCAGCTCTGAATTCTCCCGTTACAAATATGAGTATGATAGGTCTTTTGCTACCATAGACCAACTTTTAATGAGATTAAAAATAAACAAAAACAAGAAAATGACAAGGGATAGAATTGCCTATAGGAATAACTCAGCTTATCCTAAGCCACCCCTATCCCAAACCAATATGGGAACAGTAAATAGTACACATGTCAACGAGAATAATGCAGAGACTGATGACTTGAACTTTAATAGGAGGGTGACTGACTCTAATATTACTGGAGGCAACGATTCAGACCCTGGAGCTAACAGCTGGTCGCAACGTTTGAGGAGAAATAGAGGGAGAGATGGCAATAATTCCAATTTTTACGATGATGAAGAAGAAAATTCCTCCTATAACTACCAAGGAACTATTCCCAAAAAAACTTTCCCCAACCAGAACAACCAAAAAAACAACCAGCGACCATTAACCAGACCGAGGAGATAATGGAGGGGGTCGACCTTCCCAAGATCATCACAAATAAAACAGGGGACTTTAAAATATATAATTATTCCAGCTTAACTATAGAACCCTGTTTTGTGGAACTGTTAGCCAAAGGTTACACATTCATACCAGACCAGCATATGGACCTTGTAGAAAGTATTAAAGACCTTAAACTTTTTGTAAGGAAGCTGAATTTACACTTGCTTCTAGGGAAATCTGAGCATGAAAGGTCTACTTTTTACATTCCGAGCGATTACAACCCACCCTTGGATCCAACTTTAAAGACATTCGAAGAGATTATGGAATTGGATTTGAGGGCCCTGGCTAATAAGGATAATAAGGTCTTTAATATTAATAATAATAATAAAAATAATAAATATAAGAAATCCAACACTACTCTAGAAGAAATTGACTTTCTGAATTTATTCAGAAACCTTAATGTGAGGGCCATTAAACCTGATAAGGGTGGGGGGTTGGCTTTATTTGACCACTGTGACTATATTTCTAGAGTGGCCAAAATGTTTGGAAATGACACTTACTTGAAAGTCAGCATAAATGAAATGAATCGTGCACACAGACTAGTAAAGAGCTATTTCAGTGACCTCTTTATTGAAGGTTACATAGATATAGACATGTATAACTATATTAAATGTGAATGGCCTAAAATCCCAATATTTTTTGCTACCCCCAAATTACATAAGGATTTATCCAACCCGCCTTTCAGACCCTTGATAGATGGAAGGAACTCCTTCACCTATGCAAGTGCTAAGTTAGTGGACAACATCCTGAAAAAATACTTAGTAAATGAAATCCAAATTAGCAAGGATTCGTGGGCCTTTTTAACAAAAATAAATGACACCGTCTTCAGCGAAGAACTAAATTTTCTCACTGTAGACGTTATCGACCTGTACACCATGATACCCCATGATATAGGGGTGGAATGGGTTAATATGTACCTGGTAAAAAAAGGTGCCTCATCTAGCGAAATCTATTTAGTTACATCATTGCTTGACATAATTTTGTCAAATAATTTCTTTCTTTTTGACAACAATTTTTATCTCCAGAAATGTGGAGTAGCCATGGGTTCCCCAGTAGGAGCCAGCTTTGCAAACACAGTTATGGCCTACTGGGAGAATGAATACATTTTGAACTCAGACCAGTGGAGAGAGAAATTTCATTACTATACTAGATTTCTCGACGACATTTTCATATGTTTCAAAGGGAACTTAAATACAGCAAAGGACTTAGTAGAATACATGAATAAATCAACAAATTTCCTTAGATTTACTTTTAATTTTCAAGAGAATGTAATTAATTATTTAGATATTGAACTGACTAAAGATTTAATAAATCGACAATTTATAGCAAAGATACATAGAAAAACTACGTATAGTAATTCCTTTCTACACTTTTCAAGTCTACACCCCTATTGGCAGAAAAAGGCAATAGTCAAGGGCCAGGCAATTAGAGTAGCTAGAATGGTAACAAGGGACGATGACTTTATGACGGAGTGTAGAGTAATTGAAGACATGTTCCACCATAGAGGGTACCCTAGGCAATTTCTTAAAGATATCTTTGATGAAGTAATAAACAAGAGAGCTAATGGGATCATTAGGCCCTTGTTAAAAGATAGATCCACGTATAACGGAGAAGTGGAGATTATAGACAGGATTAATTTAAGTCCTGAGACGACTAACAACCTCGAAAGAGGTTTAACTCATTACGAGACAAATCCACGAGTAAGTAACAGCATAGTTAGTAGTGGAGAAGAAAACCCTAGGTTTATTACAACTTTTAGCTTGGAAAGTAACATAATTAGAAAGTTAATGGATAAGAATTGGACTATATTCCTAAACGACAAAAGATGCCCTTTGGGGGCTAGTAGCCCTCCAAAAACAACTTATAGAAAAGGGAAAAATTTAAAAGCACTCCTTGAAAGAAGAGCTTACAACATTAAAGATAAAGGGACTTTCGGTTGTGGTTGTTGCAAATATTGCAAATACATTAAGAAAGGGAATAAGCATGTAATTAACAGTAAGACATATACTTTAAATACCAAATTAGACTGTAACTCTAGAATGGTGGTATACGGGGCGTTATGCACAGTATGTGCATGTTTCTATATAGGGAAGACAGAAAGGAGGCTACGAGATAGGATATACGAACATGTTAATGCCATCTCGAACCTGAAACCTGATAATGCCCTAAGTAAACATATTTCTGCCTTCCCTGACCACAACTTTAAATTTATAGGACTTGATCAAATTAAACTAGACAGTAGAAGGGGACCTTATAACTTATTATTGGAAGAGCATGAACTATCATGGCAATTTAGAACAAATGCCTTTATGGAACCGGGACTGAACGAGCACTGTAACATTCAATGCCTCTTGAAGCTAAGAAGCTTAAATAGATAATACCTCTTTCAACCAGGACCCCTACTTTCTTACCTAACCTATATTCTCTCTTTTTAAGTATCCATTTACTAAAAACAATTATTGGGCACTGTCCAAGAACACTTGGGTTATGGACCTTTCTAAGATTCACAGTATAGTTTGAATTTGTGGTTTTAAAAAGATCATGAAGGATATACATTTAACCACAAATTTATAAATATCATAAGATAAATTAAGTTAAATATATAATACACAAGATGTAAAGAGAGCACTTCCTTTTAAGGATGTGGGATATATATATTTCAAAAATAAAAAAGAGGGAGAAAAAGACTTCTGGAGAGGTGTAAGGCACTTTCTGTTTACTTATGAATAATAATTTAACACAATGGTCTCAAAAGGTTAAAACTCTCACTTGTAAACAACCTTCAAGTGGAGATTATTTAAAATTCATACTTCAAAGCACACTTGGTAAAGGGTGAAATGGTTGAATAAGTAGAATATACTAAGAATATCCGTTAACATTATGGTCAAGTATATGTTACACATTAGCAGCTAGCAAACATTATTGCCCATTTAAACTTCAAGTACATTTGACTTGATTAGGAACAGTGGTAATTAAGTTAATTATGCTATTACAAACGGATCCATGATTCAATGCATTATATAAGCTGGAGGCTGAACTGTGTGTTTTATCTGAAGAAGTCACCCTATCTAGGTTGACGAAAAGCGCTTTATGGTACACAAGTTTCTACTTTGTATTTGTGTGTTTTTTATCTGCAATAGCGGTTGGCATCGAATAAACTCCAAGACTGTTTTATCTACTACGAGGTGGTTTTTTGGCCGGAAGCTTCTTATTTCTTGTTCGACAGTGGAGAAAAGGACAAAGTTCTGTAGTTGTCTGTTGTGCTTTTGGCAACTATTTCATTGCCCTTAGTAATTCAGTGAATCACTGAAGCGATTTTCATTGATTACGGGTTGATGAATAGATGTTCACCGGAATAACATTTCAGCGACCCAATATAGACCCAGGCTGACAACATTTGTGAGAACCAAGTCCAGTACTTCTGTATTCCTAGTTGGGATTTGACCTAGTTCATCTAGAGAGCTAACATTAACAAAAAACCTAGTGTTAACAAAGTCCAGGAATCTCTGTGCGTATTTATTTGAGATAGTGTAAGTCTCGCAGTTAACGGAGGGATAGTTGAAGTCTCTCAAGAGAGTAGTGTGAGGTTTAATAGGGAGGGATGTCAATTTGTTTAGACATACCTTATGGGCTGCAGGTGACATGGTGGAGGGTATGGTAATTGACTATGACATGGTATGGAGTTCTAGTTATCATGAAAAGGATGTGGATAAGTTCAAGGCCATTGTCTGGCTTAAAAATCTGGAGGTGAGATGGCTTATTAGAAATAATAATTTACCCTCTCCAGTAACATCACCATTTTTTCCACATTGGGTCTGAAAGAGAGGTAGGCACTGAAACCCTGCACTGTGTGGGTGCTACTGCTGTTCTGAAACTGTTTTTCAGTAACCATGGAAGTAACTATATTTTCAAACATTACAAATGCCTGTAAGGAGTGTAACTTCTTTTATGGGCTTCTCTCATTTAGCAGTGCTATCTTTATGATTAGCTATGCAGGTAGTTTGAGGAAATGGACCTTACTTAAAAAAAACACTGTTGGGGTAGATGTGTTATAAAGCTGGTGTATTAGGCATGTGAGTTCAGCTCTGAAAATTGTATTTCAGACATGAAAGATTGTCACTAAAAACAAAAAAGCATGTAGTGCTGTATGTATTTTATGCATGTACACATTTATTTATTCATTTATTTATCTTCTCTTTTTATAAATAATAATAATAATGATAATCATTAAATTGTTGCAATGCAAACACATAGCATAAAGTACCACAATGCTCCAAGGATAGGCAGGATAGCAATTGAAAGTTGTCCATGGCTAGCAATGCATAATCTGTGGAGATCATTGAAAACCTATATCATACAGAAATGTACTTTTTTTACTTGGAAAATGCTCAGTTTTTGTGAGTGATCTCCCACAGGCAAAAATAAAGGAATATATGTTTAGACCATGGGCTGGATTCATGAATAACTTTTTTCCACCCTGTTACTGTGTGTACATCATGCACAATAGTGCACCATTTTGTATTCATTAAACTGTTCTACACATCACATAGAACCGCTAAGCAAAGGTAAACAGCACAGTATGCTAATTAAAGCATAAGGGGCTGAATTACATGCAAATGAACCAATCCAATATGGCAGAGCCATTTAGGAAGCTATAAAGTAACTGTGTAGAGATGGTGTAGCCCTTGGCTATGAACACCAAATCTTATTGGAATACAGCCACCATCACTATTAGATAAAAAAACAATATTAGGGGCTGCTGCTGCTCTTTTGCATGTGTATGTGCAACAGGCTCAAATCTATGCTGCTGATGCTGCAAACAGAAAATCAAGGAGAACCTATGCTATTGTAAACTAAGGTATGTGTAGTATTAAGGATATTAGCAGCTGGTACATTCCAGAGAACAACAGGAGATATACTAGGGGTGTCATAGTCCTCAGCTTCCAGAATATTTCATCAGTATCTAAATGCTAGTCTACAACATGCATCTCATAGACTGCACTTACATAGAAATAAAAGCCCCACCTGCTGAACAGGGAAGGACATACATCAACTAGACGGGGTTCCACTCAGTCAACTGGCAGGTTGCCTGTAATGCTTGAGTGATCATCCTCAAATCAGGCAACCCAGACAGTTATCATGACTCACACATATGGCGCATCTCATGGCTTTACACAAAGATTGTTAGGGGTGATGTTCTACAAGGCATTTTACTGGGTGATGCAGGTTAGAACCGTTGCTTGCAACACCCAGCAGAAATGCACATACACCCACAGAGAAAGGATACAATGATGTCAGTGATCAAACTAGAAACATCATAGAGCATGTGTTTGGCATACTGAAGTCATGTTTCTGCTGTCTAGACACATCAGGGGGTGGTCTGCAGTATGACCCAGGGCACCTCTGCAGAAATTCTCACAGTCTGTGCCATGTTGCACAATATCATCTTTGGAATCATCTGCAACAGGGACAGTGAAAACCAGAACAACACATTCATGGACCACAAGCAGGGCCAGCACCTCCTACACATACAGATGAGAAATCTGAGGGGAGACCTCCAGCTGTAGAGGTTGATAGCAGATGTAGGAGGCACAATATGCCCTTAGCTTGACTAAGAGGCAAAGGATAGCACAAACACTCACCACCTAAGATTAAAAAGTCAGTGCACACACCCAGCAACTCAAAGGCAAATGAGAGCACACACACACACACACACACACACACACACACACACACACACACACACACACACACACACACACTCACCAGCGAAGTAATAAACATAACAACTTAAGCACATGCAAATATTAAAAATGATGCCATCTGATGTCCACAAATATTACTTACTCATGTAATGTCTGTGTACAGATAGCATCAGACAGAGACAGCCCCAAAGCATACGACTCTTAACTGCAGTAATGTCAAGGTAAGTGTGGAACCTGTAGTACATGAACACATGTGCAAACAGATAAACTACCTGCATACTATCAGTGTCATACTTATCCACTCTGCCACATATATGCAACCTTAAATTAAACAGAAATTAACAAAGCCCATGGCACAGTCATCATCATTATATGATCGAAGTTTTAGAACTTCAAAATTCTGAATGGAGATCTGCATACAGCACAGAACAGGAGATTTCCATTTTCCTCGCTGTAGTGCAATCTCGGAGTTGGTATATTTAAGTAGAAGGGGATGTGGGGGTGCAGGTTGGCTTGCCCCCCTGCATAAACATTTAAAAAGATTTTTTTTTTATTTTGGATTTGTTTCAGAATCTCAATATTCCAAAACATTGATCATATGGTCTTGATCATATGAAATTAGATGTATATATATATATATATATATATATATATATATATATATATATATATATATATATATATATATATATATATATATATATATAGCAGCAGTGAAATTTCAAAATTGCATACATCACAATTTTTTTTCTCATTGGATATTGAAATATATTCCAAATATGAACATGTAAACAGTGTCTCCAGAGGACAAACATAACTTATGAAATAGTATACTGGTTTGTAAAAGATTCTCCTCCAAGTAACTAGCAGTTATTATCTGTCTGTATCTAATCAGACTCCCTTCCTTCCACTTCCATAGCTACATCATTACCTTTCTATAGGGTAGATCCAACCCTCTGAGATGTAAATAAGGTATGAAATCATTAGCATTCCTGAAAACCAAAAAAAAAAAATTACTTGGTGTAGGGGATGTAAACATTGTGTAGGTGGCTACATGATTACATGCACACACCTTAGTACTGCAGGGAGGAGCAGCAACAATTGTTAGCTACTAGTGGCTTGCAGATGTTTCTGATTGCTCTGACAACAGCAAGCAATAATGAAGTGACTGTGCTCTATGAAGTATCTGTATCTTGCAAAATAGACTTACAATAAAAAGGTGTAAGCACCTTGAGAGCTATAAGAACACCCAACAATGACATCCTTGTAGTAAGAGAACACCGTATATCCTCTGCTTAAAATTTCTCTAAAATGCTGATCAGCTATATTACACATAGAAACAAAAATGCAAATAAATGACCATGACATTGCATTTCCATAGTTAAGCTGAGAGGATGGAAAGATGTTCAGAAAATAAAGAGAAGAAGTAGCTGGCAGTGTTGGCAACCTGACATTAAAATGGTGTTGCCCGTTATTACTGTAAAGTGTAGGTCAATATGGTGTTGCTCTAGACATATTTAAGGAAATGAGAAAGTAACATTTTCTAGTGCTGTATTAGTAGCAAAGAGGGATAAGAAACATCACTGAGTGTATGCTGTTATTGTACAGAGTTAACAGTTCAATTCCAGATAGTGTGTCTGACAAGAGTTGCTGCATATTTTCTGAGCATATGAGCAGGTTGTACCCCACGCAGACCTAGGAAACTTTACAATCCTGCCTTTTCATATTTGTTACCCAATATGTGTTACTACCAAGGATGTAGCTGGGCACACTGTTTGTACTCTACAAAATACATTTTTTCTTGGCATCACTCAGAAATGTTGTGGCTTTTCAGGCTCTATTATGTCTACAACTGTCTTAAGTGATGCTTCTAACAACAGGTACACAATTTGCTTAGAGAGAGAACTGCTAATCAAAAACAATATCTTTAACACTTTTAGAGGGGACCACTGAAAATGCTGTGTAAATTTATTTAGGAGAGGCAACATTTTGAAAGATGCATCCATTTTTAAATTCCTGGGGCAGAAAAATAGTTTGTGGATACAAACTGAAATGTTCTGGCCACACCCCTGGTTGCTATTGAAAATAGCCTGTTACTTTTATTTTCTTTCTTGTTTTTCTTATTTGCATGCATTTATCAGAGGACACTGTTGATTGGTAGCATTTCGAGGCAGTGAATCAGAGTCCACTGCCCAAGGTATGCATTGAGAAATGGAACTGGTCTTGCCATCACTGTTACACTACATATTCACATAGGTGCACTTTACTACAGCACTCTGAGCAGCAGTAAGAAGAAATTGTTGTGCGGAATACAAATTGTTACATTGTTCTTATGACTGTGCAATGCCAGCACTGCTTAGAAGAGTGCAAGCAAGGCTCACAGTTGAAGGAGGCTGAACAATTTCATTTCTGTAATCTGCATTAGTGCAAACATGTTTGGCACCGATGTGCTGTATTTCTAATGAGTGTGTGATGTGCACATTTTGCATACCTGTTTCTGTGGCAGCAGCTGTAAATGCAGTGACTTTGTCCCCTTTACATGTTTTTTCTGAGGTTCAAATCCATATACTTTGAAGGGACTGTGGAAATCATTACTCCAGATGTAAGAATCACTTACATCATAAATTTATATGTTTTTTTTTCTGTTTCTTGCCTTGGCTCAGCAGTGAGCAATCAAGCTTACCTGCTTAAGGAAAAAAGTGAACATTGTAATTTGTGCAACCTTCTGTAGAGCAAACAGGCTTAGTTTTGAAGTGTGTCTGTCAGCGCTTTGGACAGTACTTAGAGGAGAAAATCCACCTCTTAATCTGTCTTAATCTGTCTTTCTCTGTGGCATAAAGAATAAGTGCACTGACTATAAATATCACACAGGTGATTCAGGGCTGAAATCCAAATAACACTTTTTTAAATAGGGTGCCAGAATGCAATTTCTTACAACACTTTGATTAAGAAGGTAACACTACATACAAATGGGTATCATAATTATGTTTATTGCAAGAAACGTCTCATTAATGCCATGATAGATATTTTTTTCTAAGTAGCATATGTCTGAAATGATTTACTTATAAAAAACAGATTAATGTGCATATAATTATTTAAGCAGAATAATTATAATAATGAATTAAAAATGCACTTGCATATCTATGATGGGCAGAACACTTAAATGAAAAGTATCTTCTCTGTGCACATAGCCCAACTCTGTGTTTAGGACAGTATGTGTAGTGAAGTATGTATGTATCACACCCCAACCTCTGTTAGTCAGATCATGAAAGTCTATCCACCTCACTTTCATTTACAAATAGTAATAATGGCTCTTTTGTGGTAATGCTTTTAACAGGACTTCTTAAAGTCACACACATGCACATCTATCTGAAATATATCCCCATCCACACTAAATGCAGTTTGTCTGTAATAAACATGATTGAAATGAAGTTATTCTATAGCACTGACAAATACTCAGCCTGCTTTAAATTTATTCAGTTTTTTATTTCTTAGGTTTGATTCCCGCATTGGTCAACTAACCTTTTGTAGTGTGTAATTCCAGAAGGTTGTGTGCCAAGTCATCCAATTTAAGGATTAAGCCAAGCCATTGAGGCTGTCAGTGCTGACCATCTGAAAAAGTATGAATATGTTCAGCACCACACATGCCAAATCTCACTGCTTTGTCTCACATATTCATTGCTATTTGATAAAATGCCTTCTGCCTTGCTTACAAGTACCTCTCTGTGCTTACCATCATGCAGATGTAGGTGGCATGGTAGTGCATGTTTGTGAACTAGCTTTTAAATGTGAGAGTGAAGTTTGCTGCCAGTTCATTGTAAGAGTTGCTGCTTGATTTCTGCAGGTACTATGGCTGGTTTGAGAAATGATGGTACTAAATTTAGAGCAAAGAGATGGGGTGTGGAAGAGTCTAGGATTTTTGTGGCACTCCTTGTGAAGCATTACAGCTCTAGGCTACTGCAGGGGGACTACACTAGATCTCAGAATAAGACTGAGGTTTGGAACAAAGTAGCCAAGACTGTCTCCAGTGCAGCTGGCATCCCAAACACTAGAATGAATTGCTGTCACCACTATAATGACCTGAAACAGTACAAGAAGGCCCTCCGTAGCTGATGGGAGAATGAGTTTAAAACTGCTGACATCCTACAGTTGTGTAAGTATACTGACCTATCTGTATTAAATGATATAGAATACAGTACTCAGGCAAGACTGTTATTCAATATGCTTTCATGTCCCTTCATGTCTTCTCTTTTGTACAGCTGCTGAAGACATTGCAGTGAACCATGAGGTGCACCAAGAGAGGTTAACTCACCTCAGAGAGGCAAGGGTTACTTATGCTTCAGGTGTTAGTGTAAGCCTAATATCTATTGTAACTGTATACAATGTGGCAATACTGTAATTAACAGTGGTATTTATGATATCAGAGAAGTGCAATTGATTAGTAGCACAACAGAGTAAAACCTTTCCATCATATCTGGATGTGGCAAAGGTGCATAGACTGGATAATCATAAATGCCCATTGGCTGAAATTACATAGTCATGCGATATGCCATGGAGCTGATTTTCTCTCTTTTTTTTTGTCTCATCCTACTCCTTCTCTCTCTCTCTCTTTCTCTTGTTTGTTTGGGGGAGGAATATTGTATCTGTTTAAAACAATATTCTGTTGTCACACATTTCTGCTTCCAAGACCTAGCATGCAGCACAGAGAGGTAGATCGAGCACTGCAAATTGGCCCCCCATCCCTCCACAGGTTACAGCACTGACACCCAACACTTCAGGGTTCCAAGCTGTCAGTGCTGCCTGCACAAACCTGACCCTAGATAGCCTATCCACATCAGTTAGCTCTGTGCTGGCAGCTGATGCACTGTTACTCCCCGGGAGTAGTATTAGTGAAGGTGGTGGTTTTGTTACCTGCCAAGAGATGACAGGGCTGGTGGAGGGTATTATGAAAAGGGGCCTTAGTTCCTGAATCAGCCATGTGAAAAAGGTGCTTTGTCACATTGTGAAGATGATGCCACATCAAGCACTGACACATGAAACAGGCAGGAGACAGTAATGACAGTTCTGAAGGTGAGACTAGATTCTCACTGGTCTCAGGCTTGAAGTAGTGCACCTCTGATGCCCCCTATCTATTCCCAGTCATGGTGTCCCCTAACCTTTTGTGTCCATCACCATACTTGTCTGTCTAGTTTGTCCTGTATATCTGCACCCACTTCCTAGCCTTACCTTTCTACCAGACCATCACATTTCTAAGCACCTTCCCCAACATTTCTCTCTCTTTGAAAGAAAAAAAAATGCGGACTTGTTCAACAAAAATAAATAAATAAATAAATAAATAATGACCCATACATAGCTTTCCACTTCACCTATCTGCCTTGTTAACACACTTGATTTGGTACAATTGGCTGTACAACATTATTCTATTTCTGTCACCTACATTGCTGACACACTTATTTGCTACTATTGGGTGTACAACATTATTATATTTCTGTCACCTACCTTGTTGACACACTTGATTTGATACAATTGGCTGTACAACATTATTCTATTTCTGTCACCTAACTTGCTGACACACTTAATTTGGTACTGTTGGGTGTACAGCATTATTCTATTTCTGTCACCTACCTTGCTGACACACTTGATTTGGTACTATTGGGTGTACAACATTATTCTATTTCTGTCACCTACCTTGTTGACCCACTTGATTTGGCACAGTTGGGTGTACAGCATTATGTTTTCGGTCACCTACCTTGTTGACACACTTGATTTGGTACTATTGGATGTACAACATTATTCTATTTCTGTCACCTACCTTGTTGACACACTTGATTTGGTACAACTGGCTGTACAACATTATTCTGTTTCTGTCACCTACCTTGCTGACACACTTGATTTGGTACTATTGGGTGTACGACATTATTCTATTTCTGTCATCTACCTTGCTGACACACTTGATTTGGTACTATTGGGTGTACAACATTATTCTATTTCTGTCACCTACCTTGTTGACTCACTTGATTTTGTACAGTTGGGTGTACAACATTATTTTTTCTGTCACCTACCTTGTTGACACACTTGATTTGGTACAATTGGCTATACACCATTATTCTATTTCTCTTACCTACCTTGTTGACACATGTGATTTAGTACTATTGCGTGTACTACATTATTCTATTTCTGTCATCTACCCTTGGTGTGGTGACAGCCCAAAATCAGCAAATTCTGGATACAGCTCTACATTTATGTTGTGAAGCTGTGGATAAGAAGTGGATAGCTATGGTGTTCTCCAGTACCTTCCTGAAAATTCTGCTATTCTTTCCCTTGTGTTCTCCCATCTGCTTGCTCCCCCACTTTCCTATCAACCCGATTTTCACACATGTAATCTGATTAAAAAGTAGAACCACACACCACACACATTGCCAGAAATGGCCCATAAAAAGCCTTCACTTTTTTCCCTCAGCATAGACATTGGCATCTTGCACCAATGCCAAGTGGCTGTGAATAACTGCCAACCTTCTCACAAATATGTTTCTCAACATTGTATTTTCAGAAGTGATTTGTAACAAAATAAATATTGCAACTGGATGATATGACTTAATTACATGGAAATTGTGTAATGTACTGATATGAAATGCAGTGAACTGTGTGGTAATTCACCACTTCATTCTGGACAGTTGGCTTTGCAGCACTAACACTTACGAATGATATATAACCACATACAGCCTTGACATACTGAAGTCATCATGTTTTATCCTTCCTGCACTGGAACATTAAGTATTCTCGGTATTGACTGGCCACATTGCCCAAGCACATACCATAGTTAATATCTGTAACAGTTCATTTTTATTTACATACCATCATCATAATCTGATGATCCATGAATGATTCATTGTCTATCCCGTTTTTCACAAGTGTGTGTATCTCATATACACAAGACAGGTAGGTGCGTCATTGTCAGTTCTGCAGTATACATTAATGACAGCTTAGCTGATATAGGTCAGCAGTATGTAGAATGCATTATTGGGCATAACATTGACCTTACTCCATCATAACAACAAATATGGATTTGCACAAAACCTTCAACATTACAATATCACCTCTGACACAGAATGAAATGTTAATCTTATCTACACTGCACTATCAGATTGTAAAGGCAGATGTCTGCTGTCATGCTTGCATTCAGTACTGCGTCTTCTAGACTACATAGCTAAATAAGTAATGGGGTTCTGATTGCATAGCTAAATAGGTAGGGTGTTCTAATCTCGTGACAGTCAATGTGTGCATGTGGGTGTGTGTGTATGTCTGTGTGTGTGTGTGTGTGTGTGTGTGTGTGTGTGTGTGTGTGTGTGTGTGTGCGCATATGTGTGTGTGTGTGTGTGTGTGTGTGCATATGTGTGTGTGTGTGTGTGTGTGTGTGCGCATATGGTATTGTGTAGATATGATCAAGCTACTGCTGTCTACAATACTGAGTCCACATCAGTTTCTGACCCTTCTCACCACATCATCTTCTCTGCTAAACCACAGTGATGTCATTCTATATAAAGTGCACTCTCATACTATATAATCAGATGTCTATGGTGGCACTTGTGTTAAGTACTGCATTCTCTAAGTTGCATAGCTAGATAGAAAGGTGATCCTAATCTCATGTCGTTCAACTTGTGTTGTGTGTGTGTATGGAGTTGTCTAAATCTGACAGTAACTAGTGCTGGCCTTATTAAAACAGTAGCCTGTTGTTAATTTTACACTGCAGGGTGTGTCCACATCAATGTTAGACCCTTCTCCCCACCTCATCTTTTCAGCAACACAACACTGACGTCGTCCTCTATAAAGTGCACTATCACATTGTATAAGTCAGACTTTTGCGGTATCATCTGCAGTGGCACTTGCATTAAGTACTGTGTCCTCTAGCTTGAATAACTAGATAGGTAGGGGGTTCTTATCTCATGGAAATTAATTTGTATGTAAATGGAGTTGTACAACTATGACCTTAACTACTACTGGCCTTGATAAAATAGCAGTCTGGCATTAATTTTACACTGCAGGGTGTAGTCTGGCATTAATTTTACATTGCAGGGTATGTCCCCATCAATGTCATAACATTCTCCCAACATCTTCATCTCAACAGCACAATGCTGATGTCATCCTCTATAAAGAGCACTGCCACTTTGTATAAGCCAGACTTCTGCAGTGGTGCTTGCGTTAAGTACTGTGCATTCTAGATTGTATAACTGTATAGGTAGGGAGTTCTAATCACAACACTCAAATTTTATGTGTGAATGTTGGTCTATTGGATCACTGTAGAATTATTTCAGCAGGTGTTCTCATATGACTCCAACTCATGAGAAACATTTACATGGTGATATCAGTCCCACATCCCCTTTTCACTCTGTCCACAATCTCATACTGTCTGCAACACATGGATCAGGAGCAGAATGCATTGATTCCTGACTGTTTCTGGTTGGTCAGTGAGTGTCTGTGCTTGATGTTCCAGATTGGTCTGGTTTCTATTCAAGGCATTTGCCAGGAAAAGGCTACAACAATCATATAGACCCTTGCATTATCTGGGACAAGACTGTGGATCACCAAACAGACTGTGTTCTGCTTCTCATCTTGGGATTGATGCTAATGTTTTGCTTCTGGTGAGAGAAGAAGCAATGGAGAATTGCATCCCAGCAGAATGAAGCTGTAGTGAGACTAGCACTAGTAGTAGCCAGGCAGTAGCCATTCATGCGACTCCCCCTTTTCATCATTCTTGACAAGCTAATTCTTGGTTTTCGGTAATTACTGTTTGATTTGTTTCTAACTTCAGAATATCTGCTTAAATACTTCATCCTTAAATTTTCAGGGTCTACTTATTAGTTTCCCCTCAGGTGTTTGACAGTTCTCTGTGTACACACAAACATCTTGAGTGACATTTTTCCTGTAAAAGTACAATTGTAGTTTCCACATTACCTAGTTGCACACAGGACAACTAGTTTGCAGTGAAAAGTACTGTCCCCATAATTGCAAACCAGATACTCCTGACATTGCTTTATATTCTCACTCCAACTGTTTAATCAATAAAAAAGGTATGTTGTCAAGGACATGAACTTTCCCACTGTCTCCATTACCAGCTTGGTGGATATGGGCATCCTGAAGCAATGTAGAAATTGCCTCATGTTTACTGATGAGTTAATTTTCAAAATGATATGGTATGTGAGAGATGTATTTATACAATGTCACTGGAGGCAAAGCTCTCACATAAAGGTACTCCTAATGTCAATAAGGTTGTCAGTTGTGCACACACTGCACTCATCACACACATTCCAAAGTAGACATATATACCCACTCCCTAGAAGCTCTCTTGACCCTAGAGAATGCTGACATCTGTATGGTCACTGAAACATGGCTCAAAGCCATAGAGAGTACACCCACATTGCAAGGTTATAATGCTTTTCACACATTTAGACCAGCTACTACACAGACAGGGACTAAAGGTGAAGGTGTCTCGATTTAAATCAAAAGTAAATATACCTCAAGACTGTTCAAACAAGAAAATGCACTTGACCTACTCCATGCTCAAATTACTATAGGCAAAATTCAATATAATTTCCTTGCAAGTTATAAGTCACCCTCTGTGACCCAGGAAGCCCATACCATGTATTTAAACTTACTGGAAACATTCACCATCCAACCTAATACCGTATTCATGGGTGACTTTAATTATCCCACTATTAATGGGGAATCCTATACGACACCTAATTTACAGGCACAGAGATTCCTGATTTTGTAAACACAAACTCTTTGGACCAGATTGTCAAAACACCAACCAGGGGTGCAACCATACTGGATCTGATCCTCACTAACTTGGGAGAGTGCTGCACACTCCCTAGTGTAAAGTCTTTCCTGGTAAGGTCAGACCACAAAATGGTCTCCTTTGAAGTAAAAATAAAACCTGGAGCTCCCTGCTAAACCTGGAATATTCAGGAACTACTTTAATGCTACATTCCTGCTGTTAAGTGATAACTTGGCAACATTTCAAGCCCCCATAAACCCAGAGAACACTGCTGCCTATGTAGAACTGTTCACAGAAACCATATACAAGCATGCTAATAACTGCATAGAGGCAGCTGTACCCACCAGGAAAAAGTACAGAACTCAAAAAACAAGACAGCCTGATGGAATCATGAAATCAGTAGCTGTATAACAGAAGGAAGAAAATCATGGCAAAATTAGGAGGTGCAGCACCCAGCAGGATAAAAGCACTCTCATCAAACTAAACAAACAACTCAGAGGACAAATAAAGTCTATAAAATCCAAATTTGAGGTAAATTTGGCCTCCCAGACCAAGGACAACCACAAGGCATTTCTTTAGCTACACCCACAACCTCAAAGGCAATACACAATTGTGTGCAGAGCTCATTGTAAATGGATCCACCTATACTGAGCCAGAAGATATAGCAAACCTACTAGCCAACAAATTCATGTCCAACTTTCCCCGTCTTTCCCCCTCAACCTTCTCTCAGGAAATACCATCAAATATAACTTCTCCTGCTGTCACTAGGAACAAGTCCTTAATGATCTCTCTAAAGCCAAAAAACACTGCATCAATGGCCTGAGACAATATCTCAGGATGCCTTCTAAATAGCATGAAACATGACATATCAGGCTCTCTGGAATTGTTATTCAGCTGTAGCCTCCAAACAGCCTTCATGCCTCATGAATGGAGAACAGCAACAGTCATCTCTCTGCACAAAGGTGGGTCATCTACAGACCCATAAGTCTCACTAGTCTTATATGCAAAGCCATGGAAAGAATTATAATGGAAATGATGAACAGTGACATAGTAAACCTCCAGACAATGGACCCAACTCAGCTTGGTTTCACCAAGGGCAGGTCATGCCTGCTCAACCTTGTGGACTTTTTTGAAAAGATCACCAAAGCAATGGATGAGCACAAAATGGTTCACACTGCCTACCTTGACCTGGCCAAAGCATTTGGCATAATACCTGACTCAGGCATTGTTGACAAACTCATGAGGTTAGGTACAAACCCATATGTCACCCAGTAGATAGCCAGCTGGCTCACAGCCAGGACCCAGGAAGTTAGAACTGGAGAGTCCACCTCTTCAAAGAGGCCATTCATAACAGATCCTCTCAGGGATAGGTTTTTGGACAACTCCTATTTAGCATTTACTTCTGTGAAGCAAAGGCCAATGTCAATGATCTCTGGCTGTCTAAATTTGAAGATGATTGTAAATTATTATCTATCATTGAATCCCACACTGACACAAATGTTCTCCAGGAAGGACTGACACAGACAAAAAACTGTTGTTAGAGCCATGGACTAAAACTAAATGCCAAAAAATGTGTAATAGTATCCTTCAGGAAGTCATCCACTCCTGGTAACTATAATATTGACAACGCACCCCTTACTCTTGACCCAGTAGTCAGGGACTTAGGGACACACATAGACAGCAATCTAGCCTTTGACCATCAGGTGTCTACAGTAGTGAGGAAATAATTCCATGATGAGTAACTTATAAACAAAGATATGGCATCTAGGTGCAAGGAAATCATTGTTCCACTGTATTTTGCATTCATCAAACCTATCGTTGAGTACAATGCACCTTTGGTATGTACCTAACCAGGCATATTCAACAGTTGGAAAGTCCACAGAGGTTCTTTACTAAAAGAATACAAGGCATAAGTAAAATGTCCTGTGCAGACCACCTCAAGGCTCTATCCATGTATTCTGTCTCCTATAGGCTGTTGAGGGGAGATCTCTGCCTGGCATACAGGGCTACAGGGCATTGTCAGACCCCACTCTGACAGACCACCTGCATATCTACAAACCAGCCAACACCATAATTACCCATTCTAAAGACTTAAACCTTGCCTGTTATATAAATAGGACCTGCTGGAGAGACAGGTATGTATCCCAGAGACTATCCCATCTCTGGAACAGGATCCCCATCCATGTGAAGCAGATTTCCTACCTAATGCAATTCAAGTGCAATTTGGACAATTGTATGGGAACAGGAAATTCATCCCTGGCTTGGCACCTATGTCTCTAATGGACACAGGCAACTGATAAATGGTTCATCTCCCAGGCATCTGCTTGTAAATGTTTCATCTACCAAGCTACAGAACTTGTCAGAGATTTGGGATGCATGGCTAAGCTTAAAAAAAGGCCATTGTGATCGTTAGCCTAGTAAACACATATGAACCTATAAATGCACTCTCACACCATAAAATCCAGATCACTCCTGTGGTATGTGTGTATAATACACTTGTGTGGAGATTGTGTCAGTCAATAGGTAGAAAGTTTGAATACAACAATGAGACTTTCTGATTGTGTATGTGAATATAATAGATGCAGTAGTGTGTTACACTTCAAAGTATTGACAAGATTTAGAATTCCACATATCTGTAGAAGTTATTTTTGCACACATATCTTTGCATGACACAGTTGATGTTACCCTTTTAAAGATGTAGTATGGCGCACATGCAATCAAATTTCTCCTATGGCGTGTGCATACAATACATTTGTGTGTAGGTTGTTTAAGTACATGAGTAGGGATTTAGAATCAGGAATGACAGTTATCATGTGTTTCTTCCTCTTACTGTGCAGAACATGCTGCAAATACATATATGTGGTATATCTATACAGTGTTGTGTGACCACTTTTTAGCGGAAACATGAAAGTACAGTAAACTCTCAGTTAACCGGCAGCCATGGGGATTGGTAGATGTCGGATAATTGCAGTTTCTGGTTGCTTGAGAGTTCACTATTAAAAATAGGCCTGACTAATACTGTGCCCTATGCTATTGCTTGGTTTGACTTGTTCTCAGGTTGGGGAGAGAGGGAATTTATTCCTATCTTCCTTTTTAAAACTCTAAAACTCTAAAAACGTAAGGTATGTTTCTGCGGGGGGGGGGGCAGAAAGTGCAACACATGACAATTGTACTGTATTTCTTCAATATTTTTTAGCTGGTTGCTTGAGAATGCTGATTATTTGAGCTCCAGTTAACTGAGAATTTACTGTAATACACAATGGTGATGTCATCTATTGAAATGTGCAATGTCACAGTCATCAAATAAATCCATAGCTGCCCTTGTGTTTCAGCAAACCCTCATTTGCCTGTGATGTTAACTGCATAGTTAAACTCTCAGTGCCACTGTTTACAGTCAATGTACATGTTTTTAACAGTGTTGTCACCCACATGTGCTATGTTCAGATGTAGATGCTGTTTCTTGTTACAAGAATTTATTCTTCCTTTGGAAAGGTTGTATTGAAAAGTGATGCTGTCATTTGAATGGACTGTTGTTACTTCATAATTGTAGTGAAATGCATCCCCATGACTGATGACATAAGATGATATAAAGTTTGCTTTTACTTAAGTAAGAAATGTGTTCCCATATGGGACTATATCCATATTGGGCATAATTGTTCTAACATCACAGTGACAACAGCAGGGGGCTACATGTGTGTTTGGGTATACCTATTATCAGGCAATGTTGTCTGACATACAGCAAGATTGTTTCTCAGTAATTACTGGGACACATATTCTTTGATTCATACACATGATGTAATGCTTTCACACAACCACACACATGACAATTGGCGATGCACTTATACCACGGCACATTCATTGATCTTATTATGGTGCCGATTTTCTCATTGCTTAGGCAAGTGTTCCAAACCAACATTGAGTGACTGTAATAATTTGTGTCCATAACTGTTCTGCAGGAAAAATGTTCCCCCAATTAAACTTTGTACATATAAAGTGTCAGAGGTCTCCCCCATTAAATTTTAACAGATAAAGTACAGCTGATTGAATGACTTCAAATAGGTGGAGTTCAACAGCTTTGTTAACATTTCCACTGTGGCGAATGTGATTAATCACTGTATTTTTAGTTGGAGGAGTTATACAATTTGATGCTCAATTCTATCATGAGGATTCATTTTGTGCAAACGTACTAAAGTCACACAACAACCATTACATCACATCAGTGTTATCCCTTGATATGTTACACAAACACGTGTGAACATAGCTTTGGATTTCCTGAAATTATACATTTGTTCTGCCGATGTCATGATGAGAGTGCTACCTTGGCACATACATTGAGTACTATGGTGTACATGTATGTCCTCCAGTTCTTGGGTGGTATGTGTACAGGCATACGGAGTGCCATCCTTGACTATGGAACATTGATATATGACTGATCACATTAGTGTGCACATGAGCATACTCATTTAATTACCATCAGTCTAACATGCTGATATGGCATTCATTATCAGGTATCCTTTCTTAATTGACACATTAATTTCATTTACTTGTCACAATATTCATTGCTACCTCCTGTGGCAGATGCCAACGCTACACAGCTCTGGAGAATACATTGCATCATGGTGTGGGGTTTGCATCTGTTGTTATCTGTCAGCACAATAACTTTGTCAGGCAGGACTGCCTTATGTACGAGTATTACATATGTGACACTCTGCTCCCAGATTTCTAACATCACACACATACCTACATATGGGATGGATAATTATTATAATATTGAGATGCATAATTACCTTCAAGGGTGATCCTCCTCATACAGTGGATATAAAAAGTTTACACACTCCTGTTAAAATGCCAGATTTTTGTGATATAAAAAAATGAGACCACAATAAATAATTCCAAAACTTTTCCCACCTATAACGTAACCTATAACCTGTACAGTTCAATTGAAAAACAAACAAATATGTTAGAGGAAAAAATATAAAAAATAAAAAACGTACAATATGTTGGTTGCATAAGTGTGCACACCCTTAAACTAATACTTTGTTGTGTGTGCACACCCTTAAACTAATACTTTGTAGAAGCACCTTTTTTTCCTCAAACATTTTTTTTTTCAAATACATTTGAAAGAATTCCATAGTATTTATGGCTTAATTTTAACCCAATCAATGAAAATGTGGTTCCAATCTGCACTGTGTACTTGCTCACATCTCCAACATATTCCTTTTATGGAAGAACTAGTTTTACTTATTCTGTCTGGAGTTAAGAATGCTCTGTACAAGCATTTCCAATTAAAAACTTTCCAGTATTGTGTAATGGATGTATATTTCATAGGTTCATAGGTTGGTACTAGGCTATCAGCCCTAGGGCCTATACAAGCCTAGCCATAACAATTCCCTGGCTATTTCTTTCCACACTATTTACTTCCCTGGACCCCTGTCTACCAGGTTGATTGACATGATTCCCGGGGTGAATTTCCTTTCTCCCATCCAATCGTCAAGGTTCCTTTTGAAGAGGGCCAAAGAGGTACTCTGCTTGACATGTTGTCCCACTCCACAAAGGCGGCGCCTCTACGGACCCTGGTAATTACCGCCCCATAAGCTTAACAAGTCTAGTCTGCAAAGCTATGGAGAGGATCATAATGGAGCTCATAAACAAAGATATAGGGGACTTGCAGACATTGGACCCGACCCAGTTTGGCTTTGTCAAGGGAAGATCATGCCTTTTGAACTTGGTCGACTTCTTCGAAACAGTCACCAAGGCCATTGATGAGGGAAAGGCAGTCCATACAGCCTACCTTGACCTTGCAAAGGCTTTCGACACAATACCCCACTCAGGTATTGTAGAAAAACTTACCAGCTTAAATGTAAACCCATATGTCACAAGATGGGTTGCAAACTGGCTTAAGGACAGAACCCACAGGGTTAGAGTTGCTGGTGCTGTGTCAGACTCCAAGCCGGTCACAAGTGGTGTCCCACAGAGCTCGGTCCTTGGCCCCCTATTGTTTGGCATCTACTTCTCAGAAGTACAGGCCAACATAGGAGGACTTTGGCTGACAAAGTTTGCAGACGACTGCAAACTGGGCGCCATAGTGGAAAGTGCATCAGACACGGATATCCTTCAGAAGGGACTCACGGAAACAGATAGCTGGTGCCAGAGCCATGGCCTGAAGTTAAACACCAAAAAATGTATAGTCATACCCTTCGGGAAAAACAAGGTAACCCCAAGCTACCATATAGGTGGCAATCCACTAAGCACAGAAGAGGTTATCTGGGACCTGGGGACCCAGGTTGACAGTGGCCTTTCTTTTGACACTCACATTGCTAAAGTGGTTAGAAAGACCTTCTACATTGCCCACCTGATCATGAAGGGATTCACATCCAGATCTAGTGAGGTTATTGTTCCCCTGTACTCTTCACTTATCAGACCAATGATCGAGTACAATGCCCCATTCAGGATGTATCTCACCCGACATCTGCAGCAATTGGAGAGACCCCAAAAGTTCCTCACCAAAAGGATAAAGGGACTCCAAAATCTGTCATATGCTGCCAGATTGAAGAAACTCCAGCTCTATTCAGTCGCATACCGTCTGCTCAGAGGTGACATGTGTCTGACATACAAGGCCATGTCCAACCCGGAATTAATGGACATGCTCCACCTCAAAAAATCCAAATCCACCAAAACCACTAGAGCAAGCGAATTAAACCTTAGCACGGATATAAATAGGACGTGCTGGAGGGATAGATTTATCACTCAGAGACTCCCTATGCTGTGGAATAAAATCCCGGTCCATGTGAGGCAGAGCACCTCGCTGACTCTGTTCAAGAGAAATCTAGACCTGTGGATGGGAGATCGTAGGTTTACCCCGGGAATCATCTCTGTGTCACTGCTGGACAGAGGCACAACAAACTAATGGGCACAGTATTTTTTCATATAAGGGGTGGCGTAAGCCACAAAAATTTGGGCTAGTCTTATAAATGCCTTAGGGCAGATAGCCTAGTATAAACCTATGAACCTATGAACCTATGTACGGACAATCTATTCCAGAGTCTGGGGAGTCTCTGGGTCAGGAACCTATCCCTCCAGCATGTTTTGTTCATTGTGATGACAAGGTTTAGATCCCTGGAGCATGTGGCTCTGAGGGATTGGGATTTCTTTAAGTGTAGCATGTCCAACAGATCTGGTTTTGACATGGCCTTGTATGTTAAGCAGAGATCGTCTCTGAGTAGACGATATGCGACAGAGTATAGCTGGAGTTTTTTAAGGCGGTCAACATAGGGCATTAGCTTTAGGCCTGTGATTCTTTTAGTGAGGTATTTCTGTGGCCTTTCTAGTTGTTGCAGATGTCTTGAGAGGTACATACCAAATGGGGTGTTGTATTCTTTTTTTTATCAATAATAAGATATTTGTTTTAATATCTTCAGTTAACTGTATTGAGTGTTGTTGTTTTCCTTTCAGCTTTTCCCGGTTAGTGGTCACCACAGCGGAACTCTGGTCCACTAATGATTGGCAGTCGATTTTTACAGTGCCAAGGTGCCAGCCCAATGCCCAACCTTCAACAAAGGCACACCCATTTACGCATGTCTTTCGAATGAAGGGAGGACATGCAGACTCCACACAGAAGGCGCTCCAGCCGAGAATCGAATGGGAGAACCTCTTGCTGTGAGGCGACAATGCTACTGCTGCACCACCACGGCTTAACTGTATTGAGTGCCCTTTTGTCTTTTGTTATATATTTCCAATATGAGGTTCTGTGTGTTGTTTTATAGTTTATCAATATTTTGTAAAATGTTGAAATACTGTTTCCCATGTCAATGTCATTATATATGATTTCATATATGTATTTTATAAATTTAGGTATTTCTTTAAATGAAGAATTGTTAATAGAAGCACCTTTTGATTTAATTACAAAATTAATTCTTCTTGGGTACACACCTGACATCAATTAAAGAGACTCTGATTAACCCCAAATACAGTTCAGCTGTCCTAGTAGGATTTTCTTGACATTTACTCAGTTGCCTGATACAGCAAAAGCCATGGTTCACAGAGAGCTTACAAAGCATCAAAGGGATCTCATTGTTGAACTGTATCAGTCAGGAGAAGGTTACAAACAAATTTCCACAGCATTGGATATACCATGGAACACAATGAAGACAGTCATCAAAAAGTGGAAAAAATATGGGACAACAGTGCCTTTGCAAAGAACTGGACGTCACTCCAAAATTGATAAAAAGACAAGACAAAAACTGGTCAGGGAGGCTGCCAAGAGACCTACAAGTAGCCTTAGGTCAAGTGGTACCCTAGGCAAAAGGGCACCATGGCACCCCCCACCATACCTCCCAGTGCCCCCATCCTGGTCTCCCTACACCAAATAAATACTGGAAAAGTGCCACTACTAAAGTGGCGCCCTAGGCGGCCACCTAGTTGGCCTATGCCTAAGGCCGGCTGGCTACAGCAGCACTGAAGGAGCTGAAGAAATTTCTAGCAAGTACTGGTTGTGTACTACATGTGAAAACAATCTCCCGTATTCTCCATATGTCTGGACTATGGGGTAGGGTTGCAACATGGAAGCCTTTTCTTACACAGAAAAACATCCAGGCCCAGCTACAATTTGCAAAACAATACATCAAGTCTCCTAAAAGCATGTGGGAAAATGTGTTATGGTCTGATGGGACCAAGGTTGAACTTTTTGGCCACAATTACAAAAGGTACGTTTGGAGCAAAAATAATACTTTGCATCACCAAAAGAACACCATCTCCATTGTGAAGCATGGTGGTGGCAGTATCATGCTTTGGGGTTGCTTTTCTTCAGCTGGTACTGGGGCTTTAGTCAAGGTGGAGGGAATTATGAACAGTTCCAAATACCAGTTACTTTTGGCCCAAAACCTTCAGATGTCTCCTAGAAAGCTGAAGATGAAGAGGAATTTCACCTTTCAACACAATAATGACCCCAAGCATACATCCAAATCAACAAATGAATGGCTTCACCAGAAGAAAATTAAAGTTTTGAATGGCCCAGTCAGATCCTAGACCCAAATCCAATAGAAAATCTGTGAAATGACCTGAAGAGGGCTGTGCAGAAGAGATGCCCTTGCAATCTGACAGATTTGGAGTGCTTTTGCAAGGAAGAGTGGCCAAATATTGCAAGTCAAGATGTGCCATGCCGATAGACTCCTACTCAAAAAGACTGAATGCTGTAATTAAATCAAAAGATGCCTCAACAAAGTATTAGTTTAAGGGTGTGCACACACAACAAATTATTAGTTTAAGAGTGTGCACACTTATGCAACCAGCGTATTGTATGTTTTTTATTTTTATATTTTTTCCCCTAACAGATTTTTTTGTGTTTCAGTTGAATTGAACAGGTTATAGGTCACATTAAAGGTAGGAAAAGTTTTGAAATGATTTATTGTGGTCTCATTTTTTTTTATATCACAAAAAAACGGGCATTTTAACAGGGGTGTGTAAACTTTTTATATCCACTATACATGTGTTAGGCCTTTTTATGTGGTGTACACAGTTAATACACAAGTCAGTGTTGACATTGATACTATGGGTTCAATTCTTGTAAAAGATGACTGTGGCTTCTGTAGCATTCCTATTTTCCTTCATGTCATATGGACATACATGCTGTGTAGATATTCCATTATGCATGTACTATCCTTGTGAACTATTATCTCAACTCAGCATGTCAGTGACATTCATAGGTCATGTAATTCCTCTCTGTTACAATCCGATTTTGTGTAAATGTCACATTCTGTTATATCATGCCTACTTTTGTCTACATTTGCTCAAGAATAGTGACCACTATTATTTATTCTGACATACATATTGTGATATTTTATAATTACAAAGTTGTCTTTGTCACATTAAAAACCTTCACATCAATTACCGTCTAGATTTGGAACATTTACCCTCCTCTCTGACATCTTTTTGTATATATGTCTTTGATTTCTGTGCACATTGCCCTCAGTACACTTTTCCTGTCTGGTAATCCATGTATTGTTGCTGTCCTTGCCATTTCACATTCCCTCTAACTTATTTTGTATTCATATGTTTCATTTCTATGCACAGTGTGCTCATTACACTTTCTCTTCCTGTGTATATTTGCATTATTTCCCTTATGTAGCTCTTTGTGCTGTCTGTGCAAGCTCACTTTACAGGTTTGTCCATAGACAGATGAGTTTGTTTACACTGGGTGCTTGTCCTGCTCAACATGATTTCTTGGCCAGCAACTTGTATTCATGTTAGCATGATGACTAGTATGCATATGCGAGTAGCTCTGCTGTTCATAGCACTTGCACATAAACATTGCGTAGGCTAAGGATGAAGCCTACACGATTGTTCATAATTCCAGGACATATGTAAGTTCATAAATTCATTGGTTCTTACTAAGCATATGTCCAAGGAAAATATAGAGAAGCTCAGCCACATTATCAAGTACTGGATGGAAACTAACAATATCATCCATTAAATAGATTTCTTCCGAGTGTGCCAAGTGAAAATTTATAATTATCCTGCCAATCATTCAGACTGGTTTTATGGGTTGTTAGGGAAATACTCTGCTTGATAATCAAGGGCATCCTATTGCAGAAACAGAGCATATGATGGGTTAGACATCTGTCAGACCCCCCCCCCCCAGTGTTGTTGATGGGGTGGTACATGCTTAGATCTCTAGAGTCGGTGTTTGGTTTACCACTGGTCCTATTTATTTACAGGAAGTCAGAGAGGGGTAGGTCAGTCACAGCACAGAAGGATAAGCTTTTTGGAAATCAGATTAGCTAAGGGTACTGAGATCTAAGATACTTTTGCTGAGGAAACATTGAGGACTGTCAATCTGGTTTAGCGAGATTTATGCCAAAGTAGGCATTGTATTCAATGATGGACCTAGTAAAGGAGGAATAAAACGGGTCTGTAATGTCTATGAACCTTGAGAAGATACCACAATGACTACAATGTGCAAGGTAGAAGGATGTTCTAACCATCATAGACAGGGACATGGTGGTCAAACAAATAGTGTTTAACAACATAGGTAGCCAAGTCCTTAATGATTGTCAGTAAAGTATTATCTATGTGATAAGTGGTAGTGATGTTGGATTTACAAAAGGAAACTATACTACATTTCTCTGTGTTGAGGGCAAGCTCTAGACCCTGATGGAGAATTTGAGTATCAGAACAAGATTTCATAACTGCCTCAGTTTACAATCTTCAGCAAACATGGTGAGCCATACTATGTTGATTTCAGCTTTCATGAGAGAGAAGTATATAGAAAAGAGGAGACAGCTCAGGACAAAGCCTTGAGGGATACTGCTGGTGACACTCCTAGACCTGAATGATTTGAGTTTTGTCAGACAGCAAATTACCTCTCCAATGAACTGTGTATATTGGGAGAGTCTACGAATAATCCCAGCATGAGGAATAGTGTCAAAGGTCTTGGCCAGATTTATGTAAGTAGGTAGCATGGACTGCATGCCCCTTATCTATGACATCAGTAACTCAGAAACTCTTTTAAAGAACTCGACCAAAGTAAGCATGATCTTCCTTACAAAGCCAAACTGGTGTGTAGCCATGGATAGATGGCCCCCTATATCGTTGTTTGTTATTTCAGCTATAATGCATTCCATAATATTGTAAACAATAGCACTAAGACTAATAGGCCTAACTATAAGTCTCAAGCTCAGTGGAAGGACCACCTTTATGTAAGGGCAGCACAACAGCTGTTCTTCACACTTTGGTGATGCAGCCAGAAGACAGACTTGGGTTGATGAGCTGATGGATTGGTTTTGCTAGATGGGACTTAACACTTCTAAGCAGACATCCATGGAGATTTTCTGGATCCATGAAACTGGTATTTTTAGTTTTGGAAAGTATCAAAATGGTTTGGTCCTAAAGTATTTGAGAAGGGAAGGTGCAAGGGTGAATAGGTCCTAGATTGGAGGGATGGTGGATGGAATGAAGCTAGAAGAGAATTTCGCTATAAGAATATTAGCAATGTCCTTGGAGTCAGAGAAGGAAGTACCATTACAGGTCAGCATAGTGCAAAATTGTTAGTACTTCTAAACTTCCCAGTGGAGCAGAAAAATACCTTATGGTTGTCTTTTGAATTATTTGCAACTCTAAGTTCATAGTCAGACTTGCATTTCCTAATGGTATGTTTGAGGGACTTAACCAGTTTTAAATCCATTTTTTAATGATTGAGTCCTTTAGAGATGGTGAGGAGTTTTGCTTAGTCTTGTTCCTCCTGTACAGCTTGTTGATGTAGTAGTTCCACCAAATGTGTTTGATTTTATACTTGCCACTACATGCATATCATACTTGCACAGATGCCTCACTACATCTTTCCAAGAGGGACAGCAATTCAAAAGAGCAGGCAGCAGCCTCAGGTACAAAGTGTGCTGGGGTGCTACAAATCAAAGGTGTAGGCAGCACCCTCAGAGACAAAGTGTGCTGTGGTTCTACAATTCAAAGGAACAGGCAACACCCTCAGGTACAAGGTGTGCTGGGGTGCTACAGTTCAAAAGATCAGGCAGCAACTTCAGGTACAAGGTGTGCTGTGTTGCTAGAGTTCAAGGAGTAGGCAGCACCCTCATGTACAAGGTGTGCTGGGGTGCTACAATTCAAAAGAGCAGGCAGCAGCCTCAGGTACAAGATGGGTTGAGGTGCTCCAATTCAAAGGATTAGGCAGCAGCCTCAGGTACAAGGTGTGCTGGGGTGCTCCAATTCAAAGGATTAAGCAGTAGCCTCAGGTACAAGGTGTGTGCGGTGGGATAATACAATCAAAGGAGAAGGCATCAATGGTATGCTGGGTGCTAGAATTCAAAGGTTGCGCAGCAATCTTAGGTACAAGGTGTGCTGGGTGCTACATTTCAAAGGACAAGGTAGCAGTTTCAGGTATAAATGTACTGTAGTGCTACAATTCAAAGGAGTAGACAGCAACTTTAGGCACAAGGTATGCTGGGATGCTACAAATCAAAAGTGTAGGCAGCACCCTCAGGTACAAGGCATGCTGGGGTGTTACAATTCAAAGGACCAGGCAGCAACTTCAGGTACAAGGTGTGCTGGGGTGCTACAATTCAAAAGAGCAGGCTGCAGCCTCAGGTAGAAGATGGGCTGAGGTGCTACAATTCAAAGGAGCAGGCATCAATGGTATGCTGGGTGCTAGAATTCAAAGGTTAGGCAGCAACCTTACATACAAGGTGCGCTGAGTGCTAAATTTCAAAGGGGTAGGCATCAAACTCAGGTGCAAGGTGTGCTAGGGTCCTGTACCATTTGTGATTATCAATACAATTATTTAAAAAGATTGATTTTGACGTAATCCCTGAAAGCAGATGACTGATTATATTGGCCTTTATGAAGTCTAGAAACCTCAGGTCATGTTCTGGACATCCTAATATTAGCCTCTTTAGTTAAGTAGCACATCCACACAAGAACAATTCTATGGACAAGCAAATTGTGTGTGCTCTGTCCATACTTAAATTAATACAAGGTCTGTGCAAAATCCTCCAGAATAATTAAACAGATGAATAGTGGTATTGTTATTATACTTAATGTAGAAGCTGAAATAAAATAATTAAATGTTAACCTTAACTCATAAAAAAATGAATAGATAAACATTTCCTGCCTCAGAAAGCCTACAAAAGTTTCTGTAAAAACCTCCAGATGCTTAGCCTTGGATCTAATATAGTAAGTGCAGATAGGAGGAGTTAACATTCTGTTTAAAATGAAGTGTTGAAAATGCCCCTGCAAATGTCAGCTATTTTACAAAATATTCAACAGAAGAATACCATGTCAGCTGACAACCAGCTATTGTAGTTAATACATTGCTGTATCTGCTTTTTTCAAGAACATTTTCATTAGGCATACGTGCAAGAAACAATACACAGCTTCCCTTGCTTTGCTGTATGCAATATTTTACTGTATATGATGTAGAAATAAGAAACAAAGGTTTATAGCTGAATGTTGTATCATACTATGTTAACACTCAAAATATTATAAATGATAAAATTCAATATATTGTGAAGTCAAAATGTTGCATAAAGTCTTGAGTTAAAATGATCAAAAGCTGAAACAGGAAGGCTATTAAGGATAAATGTAAATATATACACAGATATATTGGAAGTAAGACTATTTCTTGAAAAAAATGTTTCATTCATTAATAGCATTGACAAAAAAAAATCCTGAAAAAGAATCTGAGGAATATAACAAATTAACAGACAGTTCTGATACAAGTGCACTAAAAAGGCAGTCTGCTGGGGGACACAATGCTACCCAGTGTAGCTGTACAGCACCTTGGGATAATGTTATGCTAATATTTGAGCTGGTATATTTACTCAGAAGTGACATAAAAGGGGACAAAGCTCTTTCTCCCGCAGTAGTGCACTTGGGAGATTTTCTTTGTGCAGGTATTGCAGACATGTTTAATAGAAGGGATACAGCCTACTAATCTGTTTTCAGGAATTTGTGTTTTTCACTTGGCCATATTTGATGGACTGTGACCTAAGATAATTTTTTTATGCGGGAAAGTGTCAGTTTTCTGCAGAAAAGAGGAACATTACTCTGCCTCATAAATGCTATAGTTTTATTTGAATCTACGAGTGCTCACATGCTGTTTGCTCATGACACACTTCCTCATTGCTATTTGTTCAAAAAGGCAAGTGCTCTAAATCCCACTGATTTGATCTCTCATAACTATTTAGTCTGCCCAACACTTTATCCTAGTAAACTACATAGCCCTAAGAAACCCCTTTCTATAACCATAAGTACTCTGTTCACTCCCTAACCCTAAAACCCTTTCTTCTCCCTAAACTTAAAATTCTGTTCCTGCGCCTTAATCCTAAGACTCCTTTGATGCTTCCTAACCTTAAACTCCATTCCCACTCCCCAAAGCTAAAATCTCCCCTCCTGCTCCCTAAACCTAAAATCCCCTTCCTCTAACCTAAATCTCCCTTCCTAATGATTATCCGAATCCAACCATCCACCCCTCCTACTCTCTCACAATGGCTGCCATATGTACCTCACTCAAACTCTAGTAATGTGTTTGGATAAGCTGCAGCAGTGGTTTGCTTAAAGTCATATGAGTTTGAGCATTAGATGAGCATCAGCCTAACAAGAATTTTTAGTCCCTGGCTTTGAGACAGCAGGCCTCAAGCACTTGGGACTTCAGCACTTGTAGAACATCCTTTTATTTGATATTAGCATTCCATCCGATTTATGTTAATAGTAAGAATGACTTAAAATAATGTATTAATTATTAATTATACTACAAAACTTTATATTTCAAAAGGTATAACTCAGGACAAGTAAATGAAACTGTTTCAATTTCCCTTCTGAAGCTAAAACAAAAAGTAGTAAGTGTGTTTTTTATATTAAAGTAAGACACTGCAACAGCCTATGTAACAAAAATATCAAAATATTATTGTGTTATACTGCTTTGCCTATATCATAAATTGTGTTATGCTGCTTTAGTAATGCAAATAAAACAGCTTAATTGCATTTAAAGCAAAGTGCACATTCAGACAATATTACAGTGAATGCACATAAGTATAAGCAAATAAATAAACCTGCAACCTTCAAGCAGATGAGTACTCTAATAATGTTTGCCAGGAAATTATACTTCTTGCTATGTTTTATTCCTTGATAAATGTTATACTCTGTATTATCTTCTACACATTTGTTCTCAAGCAGGAGAAATAAATTTTAGCTGCACACAGTAAGGGCAATAGTAAGGTCGTTAAGTGCAATGGCATAGAAGCAGAAGAACACCCACCTCCCACCATCCCTTGTTCTGATTTCCAAGGCACACAGCTCATTATTAGTAAATCCTTTCTCCCTTCTGCACTTATTTGCCATGTCTCCCCTAGACCATTACTAAATAACTCCACCTTCCATCTCCATGTGTGTAATTCAGCCTTGGTGATCTAGTTTGTTAAATCACTCCCTCCATTTTTCACTCTTTGCTATCTTTTCTTTGGCACTTCCTTTAATGTACAAAACCCCACCTACATGCTCCTTTATTCTCATGTCTCAGTGCTCACTTTTTTGAAAAAAACCTCTGCTCATCTTTCTGTCACATTGTTTTCAGGACATCTGCTGTACCACCTCCATTACATACATTTTAGTATTTTATACTCTGTCTTAAAAAAGAACACTCATTCCTCCTGCCACGTTTTTATGTATCTGGTGTTCTGAATAAGGAAGAAAACTACCTCCCACTTGTGCCCAAATCAGTTTAGTCATCAACCCTCCATTTCTTGAATAGCCTCCAGACTCCCTTGCATTCCTGTCTGGTTCTATAATGGAACGTAGAGTCAAAATCTGCCTTTACACATGTAGCCACATTCCAATGAGTGAATCGTGCCACTTAAGCACTTCTAAGTGGTATTTAAACATTGCCTAGGATAACATTGAGCTGATCCATGATTTATAACCTGCAAAATGTATCACTTCTCAGGAAGTATTGGTGTTTTTGCATGGCAGACATGAGATGCGAAGGACAACAGTCGTTTTTGATGTGACTTGACAGCATCTACCACCTCAGTTCCTGATACAGCCCTGTCTGTACACAGTCCATTCTACAGTACTTACATGTGTTTACACAGTTACCCATGCCATGAATCACACGGATCCTTCTACAGCAGGTCATTTGTTAATGAGATTACTGCAGTTGCTAATTGCCAGAAGGAGTAACTGACTCTGATTTGAGCAACCCTTGTATAAGAACTGCAAACAGCCATTTTTGAATTTATGCTACAACAAACTCAGCTTCTATCAATGATAACAGTCATTATTTAAAAAGTTGTTAGTTAAATGTAATAAAATGCTACAGGCTGCAATTCGCTGGCAGTCTGTTGTGGAATTAAAAGGTAAAAGTACACATGCTTCTTCCTATTTGTTTCCTGTTATTTTGTAAATAAATGTGTAAACCTTGGCTCTAGATGATTACCACAACTGAAGTGACACACAACCCCATGTGTAAAAATGGTAGAAAGGGTTGTGGATGGATGGATTTGACAGTGAAGGTATTTCACATTAGTACTTAAAATAACAAGTCATTAACTAATACCATCTGCTACTTAGTTAACTTTTTTCTGTAATTTGGAGAATTCTGTCATCCTTGCTGGCATGCCTGCCTATATACATTGTATTCTATTATTCAAGTTGTTTCTCCCAGGCTGTGCCTGAAATGGGTCTTGAATCAGTCCATTACCCTGGCAAACAAAGCGAAATAGAAAAATTATAAAAGTAAGTAAATGGAAGTCTTAATAAAGAATAGGGTGTTCACCGGGCTATTTTAATGTTCAGAATTAGATAAACTCCCGGGGTCAATATGGCATGTCACCCGCGGTCGAGTGGCCTTCGAAAGACATGTGTGAATGGGCTTGCCTTCGTTGAAGGTTGGGCGTTGGGCTGACAACTCGGCACCATAAAAATCTACTGCCAATCATTAGCGGACCGGAGTTCCGCTGTGGCGACCCCTAACCGGGAAAAGCCGAAAAGACAAACAACAACTATACCTAATACTGCACTGCATGCACAGCAACCTGCTAATTAGAACATTGCCATACTGTTTACTCAGATCACAAGATGTACATGATCAGAGGAGCAGAGCATTCATTATTCATTTGTTATTGCACTTTTGTAACCAGGACATTCTGTAAAAAACAACATAACAATTCTTTCTTTTTTTCAGAGTAGACCTGAAGAAAAACAAACCGTCAAGGACTTCATGCACAATGGGAAAAGTGGCAGCATATGCAAGTATTCAAAGTTTCTGAACTGGCACAATGGGAAAAGTGGCAGCATATGCAAGTATTCAAAGTTTCTGAACTGGCACAATGGTGCAGCATTTAGTACTATGAGTCAAAATACTTGGTTCTCCAGGCTGGTTCCCAGATGAAGAGCCTTCTGCATAGAGGTTTCATGTTCTTCCTTTGTCTAAGTGGGGTTTTGATTGTATGTCCGATTTCTTTCCACATTCATAAGCCCAATATGTACTGGTAAATGGACTGGAGATACACTAAATGGATGCACTTTGAAATACTGAAGTACAAAAATAGTGAATGGCAAAACATTGCTCCCAAAGGACTGAAACTCAAAATAATGAAAAAAAAACTCACATTTTGCAGGAGGCAAGCCCCCCTGCTCCCCCACACCCCCTGTTAATTATATATGCTAACTCTGAGATCACACAACATAAAGGAATGGGCAAATTCCCCCTCCCTGTATTTTGTGGCCTCCCACAAAGTAATGTTAGCAGAAGTGATCATATGACTTTTTAATCACTTCTGATGGCCTTAAAATGTTCAATATTATAAATGTTTGACTTTATGGAATGTCTCCCACTAAAATGCCTGTAGGTAGGTGTGTGTGTGTGTGTGTGTGTGTGTGTGTGTGTGTGTGTGTGTGTGTGTGTGTGTGTGTGTGTGTGTGTGTGTGTGTGTGTGCGTGTGTGTGTGCGTGTGTGTAGTTTGCATATCTCCAATGGACTGCCATTTCATCTAAGATAAATCCCATGCCTAATGCCCTTTGGATGCTTGGATAGGTTACATCTCTTTATGTGTCCCTATATAGGATAGGACAATTACTAGGAAAGTAATAGAAATTAATACCACTAAAAAGCAGATCTGATAATCCAAAGAGGAAAAATGAATGCAAGACAACAAGAAAATAGAGAATAAATGGGATAAGATTATGAGAGTGACTACAATGGAAGGTTGATTGCCTCCAGAGGAAATTTGAAAGTGTACAGAAAATTAAGACAGGCTTTTTCCCTTTTATGAGATAATTGTTTATTGCATTATAAATCATATATCAAGCCTTCAGATATGGTATTAAACCCATCTGCCACTGTGACTGTTTCATGTGACAAAGGAATGTAATGCTGATACAAGTTCAAAACTCAAATCTACATTCTGAACATTCCTGATCTTCTTCATCTTCTTCTTCTTTCAGCTTTTCCCGGTTAGGGGTCGCCACAGCGGATCACCATCCGCTCATGTTTGGCAGTGGAGTTTTACAGTGCCGAGCTACCAGCCCGGCGCCCAACCTTCCACAGAAGGCACACACATGCACACACTCACACCTAGGGCCAATTTAGTGTGTCCAATCCACCTACAGCATGTGTTTGGGATGTGAGAGGGAACAAGAGCACCCAGAGGAAACCCACACAACCACAGGGAGGACATGCAGACTCCACACAGAAGGCACCCCAGCCGAGGATCGAACCAGAGAACCTCTTGCTGTGAGGTGGCTAACCGCTGCACCACCGTGGCTGCCCATTCTGAACATTCCTGATAGTTGTGATAAAATAGTCTAATACTACTACCATGTATATTACTTCATGCTCAATGCTGAATGTTCAGTACTGCCAGAATGTTACAAAACATAGTCGTATATTACTATCATATGTATTATTGTATCACTGAAAGTATTTTGAAAAGTGCAGTGATATTAAGTTATCAGGTGAATTTCCTGCAATAGAAATTATGTGGATACAAAACCGATGCCTTTGCTAATAAAAAGAAATGATAATCTTAAAACATTTGAAGAGAAGTTTAAGTTGTGTATTATTTTCTATTTACTGACTGAAGCTCTAATGTATATTTATTCATAAGTCATTACCATGCTCTAGAATCTGCCTGCTGTAGAGCACATGTTGGTGCCATTTACTTTTTACAGATTTTAATAAATAAATAGAATGTGTGCTCTTGTTAAACTAGTTCATAACTTTTCCATATTCATACTGCACACTATTATTACATTTTATCAGTTTTGGTACAAAAGGGCTGGTCTTTGAGATGACTTTACTAATCTTTTACAATTGTTTCAGCCTGTGATTATATTTAAATTAGTATGAAGCCTGCATTTTCCTTTATTGACTAGAAAGATGTCTTGTTGATTTCTTTCACAGTGTGCAGTGTAATGAACAATACTTCTTGCATTTTCTTTTTGTGTGAACATAAATGCTACAGAGCATATATTCTTGATTCATTATAATTCCATAGTAACTTAAGAATCTGACTAAATTCTGAGTGTGTTTTTAATGATGCTTTATTCCAACACTTCCTGCTGGCTTTCCTTTGGCTTTTTCTTTTCCAAGGCAACACATGCTGGTTTTTCACTGTGCTTTCTGCAGTAACCCTTAGTCATGCTATGATGGATGAGTAATTGTTTCAAGCTTATTGTTAACAAACGGATCACTCTTCCCCCTGTTAGCCCAGGCTCTAGTTAAAAATAGACCTGTCATTCTTAAGTCTGAACTCTTTCAATGATAAATCAATTATTTTCAAAAGAAAAAGTTACCAGGAAGGCAATGAGCTATACTGTGCTATTGCTGATGAGTTTGGTTTCTAATTATGTAACAGCATAACAAAAATAGCAGCAGCTAGCACTGCAAAGGTGCAACACGTTTTAATATCAACTGTCGTGCTATAAGAATCAATGTGCAACTTAATTTAGTAATCCAGGTGAAATACAATAGTTCTCATAAAGGTTATGCTAGTTTATTTTCTTTCATTTATTCTTCCCAAGTGAGATCAGTTACTACCCACAGCAAAACTCAGACTAGATTATATTTTTCAAATATCTATTGATGAGCACATGAAACACAAATAGGTGCTTGGAAGACAAATATAAAACATAGTATACAAATAATGACTTTACCTGTTCTTGGTTCAGCTGTACAAACACCAATGCTACACATAATACAAATTTGCTATATTGAAGCATTTTTTATCAATAATTATTGCTACAAACCACAATTTAAATGCTGCCTGTATCTGTTCTTGTCATGGGAATGGAGAAGTCTCCTAATAAGTCTGGATGGAGAAGGCACACACTGGAGTCCAATTTGTCTAGCTAAATGTAATTAACAGTTTGATTTTTAGTAGGCTATGATTTAAAATAAAACTTCTGGATGCTACATTTGTTTTGATGGACACCAATACCTTTGATTGTTTTGAGCATGGAGTTTTTAACTAACATAATAACCTTTTGAGAGTTACCCTACAAGTAGTTAATGCTATAAGAGCTGAATGCACAGCAGCTGGGGGACTGAGAACCAAGCAGACACTTTACCAATAAGCTAATTGTTTATTCTGTTTTTATTTATTAATTAATTTATTTATTCATTCATTCATTCTGCTTTTACTGTGCTTTCATGTATGGAATACCCAGTAAATACCCTTTATTTACAGCTTTAAGATGGGAGTAGTTAAAAACTCACCATTCTGTAGCTATGAGTAAGGCTAGGCATGCAAATATGTGCTTTGTGTACCTTTGCATATTCAATGAGGAAGGCAGATTAGTTTGTTATTCATTTGACAATGTATTCTGATGTCAAATACATAACAGCATCTTATCAATGGTCTTTGTTCAGACACCTTTCCCTCTATTGTAACCACAAGAACTACTGACTGTCATGTTTCATCTTATTTGCCCCTTACACTTTCTTCCATTCTCTTGACCTCGTCTATCAGTTTTTGTAACTCAAATGTTATAGGAGAGGTATCTACTCTTCCACTTTCTTTGCTACAAGCAGGATTATCCAGTTTAGTTCTTCTACCCTAAATGATTCTCATTACCCCCATCTTCAGTCCCTAAGAAATACCTCTCATTGTTAGCATTTTAACATTATTGCCAATACTTTGCACCATTTTCACTAAGTCTTGTTTGTAGCTTTGTAACTTCACATTGGCCTAGAAAATATTCACCAATCCCCTTTTATCACAGTTTCATACCTCCAACAACCTTCATAATTTTCCGGAAATATTTTTGCTAACCCTTAGTGACAGTATGAAAATACTTGTGAAGGCATTTCCACTCAAATATTTTAAACTTTCTTGACCTTATAGCTCCCCGAGGCATCATGCAAGCACTGGTTTCAAAACTTACCTTCCCTACTATCCCAGTCCAACCAACTCATAATCTTTGTGCCAATTTCTGTTCTTTCTTCAGCAAAAATCTTCCCACTTTTACCACTATACCCCTTTCTATACACTGGAACTTTCTAATCTGCATGAACCAGATTATTATTCCTGTTCCAACCTAAAAAAGTCTGTATGTCTCTTGCTTCTATTTGCAAGGCTTGATATGTTAGTTGTACACCCAGGGAGGACTACATTTCTCTCTTACCGCCTCCCAAATTAGTACTCTTTATCCTACAACTATCTGTTTCCTCAGTTTTAAACCTGTTCTTAAACTTCTCTGTCTCAGACGGTGTCATACCCCCTGTATCTCTGAATCTCTTTCCTAATGAGAGCAAATCCTGCTTCCATTCTTGTAATGTTTCTCCCTGAAATAGCTTTCCAGGCATGTCTAAGGGTCAGCTACCAGTGTTTTCTCCTGTCTACCTTATGAATCTGGGCATCTTGGGGGAATGCAGCAATTGCCTCATGTACACAGAGAACCCCCTCCTCCTGCCACCCAACACTACAACCTGTGAGAGATGCACTTATATAGCCAAACTGGAAGCAAAGCTCTCTTCACCCATGACTGGACTAAACAGTCAAGAGGAGAAGGTAAACACTTGCACCACACCACACTCAACACATAGTCCCTCAAAACCTACACCACCAAAACACACACATAGAAACATGAAACACACATCTACATTTGTGGAGGCTCTCAATAAAAATCTGCTCAAGCAAGAGAGACCTCCAATGCAAAAACGCAAGCAACCTCCACCTCCCAATGCAACCCAAATGACACATAGCCCACAAACTCAGTGTGCCACTCAACCACAGCCCACAAGGCATAACAACGTACCCAACACTCCATAGGTAACTCTATAGTTAGGCACACTGAAGTTCCACTCACTAGGCTAAACAAGGAGAAAGTTACTGTCAGCTGCCTGTCGGGTGCCAGGATCCGCCACATAATGCAAGCACTCAGGTCACTTCACAACAAGTACAAATATGACTCTGTCATTGTCCATGTTGGTGTGAATGACCTGAGACGTACCTCCCTGGATGACATGAAAAGAGACATGGAGGAGCTTTCTGATCTTGTAGCCCAGGAAGGTATGACCCTAGCCCTGAGGGAGAGCCATCAGCCAGAATGATACCACAGTACAAGGACAAAATGATTGACTTCAACAGTTGACTAAGCTTCTGGTGTCATTCTAAGGGGATCCAGTATCTGCCTGCCTGGGATGACATGATTAACAAACCACAATGCTTTGCCAGAGATGGCCTGCACCTGTTGCCCTTGGAATTCTGGATACTGGCTAAGGCTCTTGCCACCCCTATAGTGCCTTTTTTAGGCAAGGTTCAAATGACAAATTCACCACCTTAACAGGTACAAGCAAAATCTGAGGGTAATGCTACTCAATGCTAGAAGTCCAAACCTCAAAATGCATTCACTTGAGGCAGTCCTTAAAATGGAGAACATCGACATCTGTGCAGTGACAGAGACCTGGTTCAAGGCTCCAGAGAGCACCCCTGCATTATCAGTCTATAATTCATACCATAACTTTCGACCTCCTAACCTGGATCGAAACACTAAAGGTGGAGGTGTTTCCATATTCATTAAGGATATCCACACCTCCAGGCTAGTTGCTCAGCATAATGCATCCGAAATTATCCAAGTGCAACTAACTCTGGGCAAGACCACAACCCAAATTGTAATTTGCTACAGATCCCCCACCATGCCCCAGGATTCCTACTCCTCATTTCTTGATACACTGGAAAATTAGAGTACAACCCAACGCCCTAATAATGGGCGATTTCAGCTACCCCACCATTAACTGGGAAAACTACTCATGTAACAACTCTTTTGCTCAACGTTTTCTGGAATTCATAAATTCCAGTGCCTTGGATCAACTTATTCACACCCCCACCAGGGGCAGCAATATCCTAGACCTGGTCATTACCAACATGGGTGACCGGTGTTCCACACTAAAGGTCAATTCCTCGTTGGTCAGATCCAACCACAAGCTAATCACCCTAGACATCCACATCCCACCCCCACCCCCAGTTAGGGAAACCACCGTAAAAAATTTCTCCATAGCCAACTTCACGCTTCTTAAGACAGAAGTGGCAAACTTCACAACACACATGCAGATGTACAATAGAGGTATGACTGCTGAATCCTACACAAATGCACGTTATAAGCACTTACACGAGTGCATGGATCATGCTATCCCTAACAGAACCAAGATGCTATCCTCCAAAGAAAGGAAGCCAATCTGGTGGTCCCCTGCCATAAACAAACTCTACAACAGAAGAAAGAAACTGTTGCAAAAAAAGAGTAAAATTCCATGATTAGAGGAACTCCCTGGTCAGCCTCAGTAAGAAGATGAGATCCCTCATAAAATCCTCCAAAGCTAGTTACGAATACAAAATTGCCACTGATTCTAAAGACGACCACAAAGCATTCTATAGCTTTGTCAAGAACTCAATGACAACACTCAGATCTGCTCTGAGTTACAGCACAATGGCACTAAATATACAGAACCAATTGATATTGTCAACATCCTGGCAGATAGGTTCAGTGCTAACTTTATGCCCCTCTCACCCCCTAAAAGGCCCATCTCTAAAATGGAAGAATGCAAAGTTCCTGTAATCACAGCTGCACAGGTAAAACCACACTCTCCAAAACCAAGAACACAGCATCCATGGGACCTGCTGTTCGTTGTTTTTTTCTTATTGACCTGACAACATCCCAGGCTGCATTATGCATGAACTGCAGAATGAACTGGCACCCCGCCTAAGCACCATGTTCAAGCATAGCCTCACCTCAGGCTTTGTGCCCACTGAATGGCACACAGCAATGGTTATCCCACTCCACAAAGGGGGAGCCACCACGGACCCCAGGTACTACCATCCCATTAGCCTTACGAGCCTGGTCTGCAAGGCCATGGAATGTATCATCATGGATCTTATACACAAAGACACTGGACCCCAGTGAGTTCAGGTTTGTAAAAGGTAGATCATGTCTCCTAAACCTAATAGACTTCTTTGAAGCAGTCACCAAAGCCGTAGACAAGGGTAAGGTGGTTCACACAGCCTATCTAGATATCGCCAAGGCTTTTGACACCATCCCCACTCTGGAATTATAGATAAACTCACTAAACTAGGTATAAATCCCTATGTCACAAGATGGGTTGCCAACTGGCTCACTGACAGAACCCACACTGTAAAAGTAGTGGACTCCAAATCCGACTTCAAACCAGTGACAAGTGGAGTACCACAGGGTTTAGTCCTGGGACCTCTCCTATTTGGTATCTACTTTTCTGAAGTACAGGCTAACACAGAAGGTCTTTGGCTAATGAAGTTCACAGATGACTGCATGCTAGAAGCCATAATTGAAACTCCTAACGATGTGGACATCCTACAAAAGGGCCTCATGGAGACAGATGCCTGGTGTCAAAGCCATGGCCTCAACCTCAGTGCCAGAAAGAGCATTGTCATCCCCTTTGGTAAAAACTCTGTACCCATGAGCTATCACATAGGTGGTAGTCTGCTTAACACTGAAAGTGTGATAAGAGATCTTGGGACACAGGTGGACAGTAGTCTCTCCTTTGACAATCACATTGCCACAGTAGTCAGGAAATCCTTCTATGTGGCACACCTCATCACAAAAGGTTTCTCATCCAGGAAAAAAGAGGTCATTGTTCCCCTCTACTCATCACTCATTAGACCCATTATAGAGTACAACGCCCCTTTTGGTATGTACCTCACAAGACATCTACAACAACTGGAAAGGCCACAGAAATACCTCACAAAGAGGATTACCAGCCTCAAACAGATGCCCTATGCAGACTGTCTCAAAAAACTCCAGCTTTACTCCATCACATATCACCTACTCAGAGGTGATCATCTCTGCCTAACATACAAAGCTATGTCAAACCCAGAGCTGTTGGACATGCTACACTTAAAGAAATCCCAATCCCTCCGAGCTACATGTTCTAGGGACCTAAACCTTGTCTCTACAATAAACAGAACATGCTGGAGGGATATATTCCTGTCAAACAGACTTCCCATACTCTGGAGCAAACTACCTATCTATATCAAACAAAGATCATCATTAGCACTCTTCAAGAAAAATCTTAATGATTGGATGGGGAAATAGAAAATTCATCCCGGGGATCACTTCTGTGGCTCTGCATGACAGGAGCACAGGAAAATAGTTTTCTTGGATGGCGAAAGCCAGGGTACCTTTTTGGCTAGGCTTATATAGGCCCTAGGGCTAATAGCCTAGTACCTACCTATGAACCTATGAACCAACCTCTCTAGTGGCTATATCCAATACTGGGGAACCCATCCTTTGAGCTTCCCTACTGTATTTTGATTTAATCCAATCCTCAGCCATCTATATTTTTCTGTTAACATATCTTTCCATTTTTTGATAAGTTTCCAAATGACACTGTGATGATGTGAGGTATTGCCAACTATGCCAGGAGAAGTAGGGCAGTGGATGTATAACATATGCCAGTACAGCTCGCTGGAGTTTTGTAAATAATGATATGTCATTTGTATATCAAACTTTGCATAGATGCTTGTGTTCAAAATGTATTTGTAAAGCTGCTTGTGTGTCCTGCTGGACAGACAAAGAAATGCATGTGTATGTGAGACTATATGGTAACTGCTGTAACAGAGGATACTAGAAGAGAAGAGGTTAATTTCAGTCCAGCTAACTTTGAAAAATAGTTTGAAATTAATTCGCTGGTAGGCCATAAAGATAGTATCTTAAAGTTCTGTGAAAACAAGGACTAGGAATCCTTTTGTATTATCCATAGTTGTGAGCTGATTGCTACCCTGGAAGAGTGGAAGTGTTGAAATGGTGTTATGGTTTCCAGATGCTATAATACATCTTAGGAAAGCTCTAGCTGTGTGCATGTTAACACATATGTGTGAGATTATGGTTCAGCTTTTGGCCAAGGGGGTAGTATGGGAACCAGAAGTCATGTGACCAGATGTGTGCAATGCCATTCTGTAAGCCAGCTCTGTAGTGATATTTTAATACTAGATGAGATAGAAGTCCCATAGTAGTCTGTTTTTGAAACCTGACAAAGAAAGACCCCTCATCTGCTTTATGTTGCCTTGCTCTAGTAAGTGACCAGGGAATAGTAATTCTTTAGATTAGTCAGGAAAATATAGTGAAATTAGTTAAGTACTGTTTTTCGGTATCTGTATGAATCTATGCATCTGTGTTATTTTAATATTTCCTGTGATTGAAACTGTGGTGTTTATTGTAAATAGATATTCTATATTTTCATGTTCTTTTATTATTCATTATTAAATATATTTAAACGTTTCATTGTGGCTGGTTCTTTAGAGAATATTTTAACCTTTGAGAGTACTTATATCTATTTGGTCACTCTGTAGCCACTCCTGAAAGCCTTACTGCATTGGCCAAACACTACCATTGATATTAATATTAGTTTCACTTAGTATAATTGCTTACCCTTGGCAGTAAATAACTACCTTATAGTCTGGGTAGAAGGGGCCATAACTAGTAGGTCTGTGCCAGTCTTTCCCAGTGTGTGTGTGTGTGTGTGTGTGTGTGTGTGTGTGTGTGTGTGTGTGTGTAAAAATCAAATCTCAAAGAGTGTGTGTGTCAGCTGCTTGGAATGGGGACACGAAGACTGGTACACTCAGCTGAGGACTCAGCTTCACAGCTGTGCCAGTGGAGAGTCTTACTGGGTGCCTGGAGAGAGAGAGAGTGATAGGAAAACCCAGACTCCAGACAGAGTGTGTTCCCTGTGTGCTTTTAGGAGAAATTGTGCTTGATGCAGAGAGCTGCATCTGGAAATATTGTGTGTATCTATTTTTGTTCCAAGTGAATATCCCTCTCCAGTGTCAGTAGAGAGGACTCAGGATCCTTGATTACTGGCCCCGAGGGGGGACATCACAGACACAAAGCCCAGAAGCATCTCTGCAAGGCCCTGTAGTATAGTGGGATGTCAGAAACTCCTACTCCTCACTGATGTTTTGGGTACCGCAACCACTCACAGTTTCTCTCAGCCTACTTTCCCCATATTAGAGTCTCACTGAGTCTTTTATCTTCCCTAAGTACCTAGGATCTGGTTCAGTCCAAATGACTGCTCTAACTACAGCATATAAGGTAATATACGCTAATGCACCACTTGATCCCTTTGGCCTAGATCTCAGTCTAAGTGGGATGACTGCTGGAGATTATGTTACATCTTATTCAGAAGTTTTCATAAGAACATTTTAGCAACTCTTCATATGTATACATTAGTCAGACCCCCATGCATTTTAATGCATCTTTTCTCTTGTCTCCCACATGTAAGGATAGGAATCCCATAAACCTTAAAGACAAGCCAAATGCATCCCTATTGCTCTAGTTTTGTCCTGATTTACTTTATATCCAGAGAGACTCTCAAACTTGACATATTTTATTTATTTTTATTTTATTTATCATTTGTTGACTGGGAAAGTCCAACTAGGAAAGAGCCTATTTTCAGTGGAGGCCCGGGGAGAAATGCTCCAGACACATGTCTTTGAATTGTGGGAGGAAACCCACGCAAACACAGGGAGAACATGCAAATTCCACACAGAAGGCATCCTAGCCGAGAATTGAACCTCTTGCTGTGAGGCAACAACTTTAACCACTGCATCACTGTGACCTAGCATAGCAAAAACTTTTTCCAAGTCCTCACTTGGATTCTCAGTGTTAATATGGTATCATCAGCATATAATGCAATTTTCAGTTTTAAGTCTCCCAACTGATATTCTCTCTCAGTGCTGATTGCCTGATACCCATTGCCAGGGTCTCAAAATGCAATGCAAATAATAATTTCAAGAGGAGACACCCTTGGTATGTACCTTTCAGTAATGGTACGATTTTTGACATCTCTCCCATTATTTTACTCTGTGCTTCTGTTCACTTAAAAATTTCCTATAACATTGACATGACTTATTCCAGAAACTCCATTCACATTAACATTTAAACAATTAAGCCCATTCCACCTTATCAAATGTCCTCTCTGCATCAGGGGAAAATATTGCTACCTCTGTTTTTAAACTAGTAACATCTAGGAATGTAGGAATGTAGGAACTAGTAACTTGGGAATGTAGGAATATATCTAGGAAAAGGGGGAAGAGGGGGAAGAACAAAAAGAAAAACTGAGCTGTTGTATCAATATTCTTAACCTGAGTAATCTAACTCTGAATGAATTGAACACCCCTGTTTTGTCTAAAGGATTCTCCTTTATTCCTTCTAGGTCAGCTAACATCACAACTGTCTCGGTTGACTTCAAGCTATATGTCCACTAGTTAGACCTTCAATATATTTTACATGACATTCTGCATTTTTCCAGGGAAAAAAACATTACCAACCAAAGGAAGCACTTATAATCCCACCCTTCACAATATATTGCACATCTTTCATGACCTCTGCAAAGATGAGTTTGGGAACTAAACCAAAGTTCTGTAAGCTCACTGTAGCAGAGATGTCTGCCTTAAAGGATGTATCAGAAAACAAGAATGTCTGAGTTATGAAGGTAGACAAGGGTGAGATGATAGCACTTACGGATGTATGTGATTATAACCAAGCCATCTTTCTTTTACTTAGTGACCAAAGTTGTTATGAAAAGGTGACCATTGACAGAATTCAGAGGTGTTTTCCGAGATAGATAGCATGCTCTTTGACCTACATCAAGGCAATATTGATCACGACACCTGTACGTTTTTGCAAATTGATTTTCTGAAAATGGTTAAAATCTTTGGTATCTCTAAAGTGCACAAAGATTAGCATAATTCTCCCTTTCAACCAATTGCCTTTGCATGGTATTATAAGACTGAACCAATTTCTATCTTCCTTGACCATCTTTTAAACCCTGTGGTGCAGACTTCTGAGTTTTACCATCATGATTCATGGCATTTATTGGAACATTTGAGAAGAATGGGTCTTCGCAGATATAGTGTCACTCTACACTTGCATTGAACAGGAAACTGGCATCAGCTTTGTAAAAAGATACCTCAGCAGGTTCACAGATTTCAACAATTGTCTGATAAACAGTGTGTACACAATGTTGGAGATCATCTTGGACAACAATTCTTTTTGTCTTTTTAAGAAGATATTTCAAACAGATCACTGGTGTAGTGATGGGTGCAAAGGTGGCATCTGTTTTTGCCAGTTTAGTCATAAGCTGGTGGGAATAGGCATACTTGAAAACCCACCACTTCTTTAATAAGCTAGTGTTCTACAAGAGGTGCACAGTTGATTTGATTTTTGTTTGGAATGGTACCTCTGAAGAATTTGACCTGTCCTTCTCTTTTCTCAATGAGAGTATCTCTTTCCTTAAGTTTGTGTTGAGTGGGCTTGGGAAGAATATCAACTTTTTAAACCTCAGTCTTTCCATTGACAATGTCCATGGGCATTTTCTCAGCAGGATCTTCTGCAAAGACACTTTTGTGAACCAGTATCCTCACAGAGACAGCCAGCATCTTTATCAGATGAAGATGGGAGTTATTAAGGGACAGTATATATGGCTGAGTAAGTGGACCAGTGACAATCAAATCTTCCTAAAGGAGATGGCCATTCTGAAGTCCTTTTTCCAGCACAAAGGCTACCAGTATGATTGGCTAACTGAAATTAAACAGGAAGTTATATTACTCAGAAATGGCTGTGTTAGACCTTTCTTCCACCGCAGCTCTTCAGTTTCTTCACTGGTTGTCTGTGACACATTTGCAGTCCAACAGACCAATGTGATTTGTTACCAAGGAGCCTTCCCCTTCCTATTAATACTGACATGTCCCTAATCGGAGACATGCTTAGCAGGGACAATTGGAAGATTATTTTGGGGAATACTTAGTTGGCTAACATTTTGGATGTTCACTTTACAAAAAAACTTATAACATCAAGTAATTTCTTGAACGTCCAACTGTTGATCCTCCATCTTCACTTACAACTCCTGGGACTTATAAATGTGCCAAGTGCAACCAATGCCACTATATAAGTAACACATCTCATGCATTCATTCCTTCCTTAGACCTAGATATATGGGCAAAAAGGAGATATGACTCTGACTCTGGGTGTGTGGTCTATTTGGTGACGTGCATCTTGCCCAAGTTTTGCATTGGCAAGACCATCAGAAGACTATCAAAGGCAATCTATGTACACACTCTTGCCATCAGAAAAAAAACTGATACTATTGCTTTAGCTAAGCACTCCCGGACATGTTTAGACTTCAAAAAGTTTTATTTTTTGTGTTAAATTCAGTTAACTATGACAATTTCTCTGGGAACTTTAAAGTCCTTTTAGAATGCCATGAATCATTGTGGAAGATTAAATTGAGAACTGATAAAACACCTGGCCTCCATGAATCTGTCAACATCAAGTGTTTTCTTTTAGCCCAGAAGCTTTGACTATTTTAATTCAACATTTATATGATTTTTCTATTTAAATTATTCAGCACAGGAATTGTATGTATAGTTATTTTGTTGCAAATGTTAGCACTGTTTCTTCAACAGAACACCTTCTTTTAATTATAATTGTATTGGTTGTTCATCAATCATGTGATTTTTGGCACCATTTTAAAACACCTATTGAAATATCCAAAAAAGTACGAACAACCTCAAAAATAAACAGTCAAAGGAAATCCAGGATGAAAGCAAGCATCCTTGCTTTCATCCTGGATTTCCTTTGACTAACCATTTTAAAACAGCTTAGTATATTTCATGTTTTATATTCAGAAGAAGTTCTTTGTGTTTGTATTAATTAAAGAACGAAAAGTTTTCAATCTAAAGCAGCGTCCAAGATTCCTTTCAAGTGGGTTTTCCAGTAGAACAATCCTTTTGCTTGTTAGTAACATGCTGTATAATCATGAGCATCCTGAATATGTTATCAAGCATTCTCTACTCTCCCACAAATCAACACTAGTCCCCCTCTATCAATTTCCCAACTATGAGACCTAGTCTCTTTGCCCAGATAATCATAAAAACCTTACAGTGATGGCTTAGTATGGAAATTAGGGGAACTGGAATGACCTTTAATTAACCCCAACCTTCTTTAGGGATGACCACTATTATCTCATGCTTCCAAGTAGGGGGCACCTGCTGCAACACTCCAACCTAATTAAAAATGTCTTTCCAGATCTTTAATATTACATCTCCTCCCACTTTCAATTCTTCTATAGGAATTCCATTTTTACCTGGAAGTTAACCAGTCTTCTACCTACTTACTACCCCACTAATTTCTTCCTCTGCTATTTTCCTATCTAGTCTTCCCTTTTGCGGGAATAACAAACTAGAGAGAACAACTGCCTGGAGATAATTGCTTATAGCCTTGCATGTATCCTCCGATAGGTTTTTGAATTTATAGAGGCATGCATACCATTGTGAAAATGTTCCAGTATATTTTGTGCCCTTCCACTATTCTGTGATTTTGATCCTACAGTTTAAAAAGTGTCCCTCTGTCTCCTTTTACCTTAAACTTGCTGCTAAGACTCAGTTGCACCACTGTCATTTGTATAATACATCTCTCATTCAGCCACTTTCTGCACTAATATTCCCTCATCCTCCCATTTATGTATTTCTTCCTTTAATTTTCTCGCTCTATCATTTCCTCTGAGGTTAAGCTCCACTTTCCTACATGAACTTTCTCCCTTAATTCCTGCATCATCTGCTTCATGTCATTTCCTTCCTTCCTTCCCTTCATATATGAATCATCCTGTACAACCTTTGTTAAGTCATGTTTAACTTTTTTCCTACCTGGCATAAGTCCATTCACCCACCCAGGTCATCCTTGATAACTGTCTCTTTACCCATTCCACGTATGTGGGAAGTTCCATTCTATAAGCAGGGAACCTTGAGTGATAGTCCCAAGGTCTTATGCTATATGATAGCATGTGGGCCTTTACAAAAGCATGATCAAGAGTGGTCCCCCATCTATATCTACAAAGCATTCCATGTGTTCATCTGTAACCATAATTTTATCTAATCCCAGCCAGCTATTCCAGCTCTGGCAACAGTAGGTGAATCCTTTGTCATTTCCCCATATGCGTGCTAAGCCTAGTATCCCAATTAAACAGTTTATTTCTTTATTCATTCCTTTTGTTTACCAGGAAAATCTGAGTGGGCACAAGCCCCATTTTCAGCTGAGACCCAGGGAGAAATGCTCCATTTTACAGAATGAGTAGAAGACAGTTATAAAATATTTATATAATGCATGTTTATACATAGAATAGTAATGATATGACAATTAATCAAAACAAGAATACAGATTTTAGTTATTTTCAAAAAAGAATCAGCTGTAATTAGATACTAAGTATGAGACAGTGAAGGAATTATAGAATGAAAACTATTACAAATTATGAAAGAGAATTGAGGAGGTCCAGGTAATAGAAGTATCTATGGGAGATAGAGACAGCAGTGGAGAGGGGTAGAGAATAATCAGATAGTTAGAGATTGCAAAGTAGTAATTATATTATAGACTGTTAGATAATGGAGTGGTTAGAGTTAGTAAGGGTTTGGGCTAGGGGAGATGTAGAATATCGCTCACTCTTTCTACTATAGACAATTTCTATACAGTACATGCTCCTTCCTCTCAGCCACATTGGGTCTTCAAAAAACTATGTTCCATTCTCCAGTTAATATATTTACGGCTTCCTGAAAATGAATCACTAACCTCACCCTTGTCCTAAGTTGTCATATATTAGTCTTGAGGAGGCATATATGGAAACCACTGGCAACTTTTGTGCCAGGTTCTCACACTTCCAACCCATAAGGCAGCCATAATTTCCTTCAATAAAGTCTTCTCTCCTCCATAAGGGTACTTCTATCTTCTAAAACTGCAATCTATTTTGGTTCATGCATAAGTCAGGTAGACCAGTCCTTTTCTCATCAGTTTATCATACTTCACTCTATTTAAATGCATCTTTGGGATTAACCCTATATTTGCTCCTTACTTTCTCACCATGTTTAGTACTCTGACCCTCTTGACAGGAGTCTTCAGTCCATTTACACCACATGATATTGCCTGTAATTGTCTTCTTTCCATTACTGTGTTCATTTTATATCCCTAACTACACTCTACCTTGACATCTGGCTGTCCTTATCCTCAACTCCTCCCTTCCTAAATATTTTCTTTTGAATAAAACTCAGCAACAAAACTGCTCTTATGATACCTTGACTAAACCATTCTATTATGCTCCACTTTTCCTCCATGTGTATCTTGTATAGGATCCTTGTCCTCCCATTTAGCTTTTAACACCTTCTTTAATAAGCAATAGACACTACATGCAAATAAACATTTTTAACCTTCCAAGGTGGGGGCATTTGTCCCATTGTTGCATAGATCGTTTGTCTCCTAGTTCCCCCATTGGGTGGCTGTGACTCTTTGAACCCTTGGAGACAAGCTTCCTCCTCTTTCCCTAGGGCTACTTCCTGCTGACTCTACTGCCTTATCACACTGCATCATCTCTTAGTTTACCTCTGATAAGATGCCTTAAATATTGACCTACTCTTTCTCTTACTTAAGATATATTTCAAGCTTTATTTCTTGTAGATTACATAAATGTTGTCCCAATTTTTAATAAACAACAATATTTAATAGTCTAAAACACCACCGCATTTTATTGTAATAACATCATAATTGCACACTAGGGGAATAACATCCATCTTTATTTACTTCAGTTTGGTTGTTGCAATTACCATTTGATTTACTACTGCCCATTGTCAAAATACATGGGATTATTGCAGGTTGGTTTTAGAGTAATTTGTTAAAGACATCCCCAGAATAAGTTATTCCCCTTCTGGTTACATTTATATGCAAGATCTATGTAACATTCCATGCCCTATAAATTGCCTAACAAATGTCCCTGTTTCTAGTAAACAGCAATATTTAACAATCTAAAAACACCATACCATTTTCCATCTCACTGCAATGAAATAAAATCTGCATTTTTCCAGCACAGTTTCAATCTATTCACTCCAGGTTAGATATGATAAAGCATCCATTCATCCTCAACCCCTTTTCCCATGGGGTTGGGGTGTCACTTCCACAGTGACAATCATCTCGAGCCAAGGTTTACACTACCGGGTGGCTAGCCCTGCCATGGTAGTTCATTCCTACCACTCACACACACAGTCTCACCTACAGCCAGGTTAGAGTGCCCAATCCACCTACTGCATGTCTTGGAATGTGGGAGGAAATCAGAGCACCTGGAGGAAAACCATGTGACCACAGGGAGGACATGCAGAATCCACACAGAAGGCACCCCAGCCAATAATCGAACTGGAGAACCTCTTGCTGTGAATTGACAGTGCTAACCACTGCACCACCACAGCCACCTATGGTAAAGCATGAGAGCTTGTTTTCTTAAAGTCTTAATAAATTCTTTTACTGTGATTCTAGGCACATCATTTTTGAATATATTTCACTCTCACTATATCTTTTCCGAATGTAAAATATACTTTTAACACTTCAAAATCGCCAAATTAGCACAATTTTCAAATTCTGGCTACATACTTTAATACTTTTATTACAGATAGCAATATTTACCATTTATCCATCAAAAAAATTTCTTTATCACTTGCTTTCAATTTGTCCTGATGCTCACACCAGCTACTCACGCAATTTCATTTATCATAACCCCTCCTTTAGAATACTGCAGTATCCCCCGTGCAGGCTATACCAATGCTCATATGCTCTGGCAATTTATTTCTACCCAAATGCATATTTTCACACTTTAAAATGCAATTAATTTATTACCAATCTAAGAGGCATCTCACCATTTTATCATACAAGGTTGAAACAGTCACATTTTTCCCAGTTTTTACTCACTTGCTTTATTGCTGTTATTTGAGCTAACATGAGTCAGTTGCAACTCTAATTCTAAATAAATTTCCACTGCTTTTCATGTCATTTGCTTGTAATAAATGTTACTTTCCCACTTGTAGATTATAATATTATTCATAGTCTCTATGGGGCAATGAGTGAAAAAACATGCAGATATTTTTCCTATCGAACCAGACATTTCCACTGCTTTTTAAGAAATTCATTTATGACATATGCTGCGTTTCCAGTTACACAGTTCATAGCTTTGTTCATAGTGTCTACATGAATAGCCTTAGTGGGAACTTTATGGAACCACCTAGAAGAAATATTCAGGTTAATATTCCTAATGCTTGTTGTGGAAACATCTGTGTTCATCATGCCTGGTGACACAAAAACTACCCTGCATCTGTATTTTTTTCTACCATATCAAACTTCTCACATCTTAAGTGATCTATTATATGTGGCTAATTTACTGTATTTCCATCAACAAAGCTTGAACTGTGATTTTGTACTTCTTAAGCTTGTACTCACAAGAAAGCAAACCTTGACCCATGTTCTTCACTTTATACCTAGAATATGACAGTAAATAAATGTTGATTCAGTTCTACTCCTTGCAACATCAGTGCTTTAATGTAGATTCTGAAGAAATGCTTCATTCTGCTTCAGTATCCAGTTTTACGTTAATAATTTTCCTTGAATTAAGCCTTCCAGAACATCAGGCATTCTTAGTACTCTATATTTTCACATTTCAACTACATGCAAAAATACAAATATGTTTAATCCTATTTCATACCACTGCCTTATAGGATTTCAAAAAAAAGCTAAAACACATAGCTTAGGAATTTATTGACAGCATCCATGAATGCTTTTGTAATCTAATTGAAACTCAAAATTTAGCATGTACAAGTTAAGTCTAATAAAAATACCAGAATGATGAAAATGGACAAGCAATGTGGTATATTTTTATGGACGCTATTCTCTGTCATAACCAGGTAAGAGTTGTTGGATAATATATCAACCCATGAAAGAGTGACTACAAAAGAAGTGCCAAAATTCTGTAGGAACATTCATTCATTTCAAAAGATGCTGATTGCATTGGCAGTAGGTTGGCAGAATATTTTATGGTGGATTTTCCTAAACTGAAGACTATTTGGTATGTCAAAAGGGCACTAAAAGGTTGGTAGCCTATCTGTAAGACTAATAGTTGCATCAGGAAACTCTGTTGCAGAGAGTATGTCAATATTTATTGAATAGATGGTAAATTAAGTTGTCATGTCAACTGAATCTTTTGTTATTGATTCTGTTCAGAAGATTAAAAATATTAGTGTCAGCTAAACAGAGAATTTTAATAACAGTAGATGTTAAAAATATTAGTGTCAACTAAACAGGGAATTTTAATAACAGTAGATGATGAGTCTCTGTATACTTTTATTTCATAAAAAGTGGCTAAGGAAGGATTTTATATATGCTTCTTTAATGTAATTTTATTGGAAAAAGTGAAATTGATAGTTGAATGTTTAGACATCGTTTTACTAAATAAATATTGTGTATGGTAATATTTGCAAACAGAAGTAAGGCATGTGTATGGGTGCTACCATGGTGCCTAACTATGAGATCTTGTAATGAGTTATTGGGAGCAGACTGCAGTAATTTAAATGATTGGCTAGAAATACAACTGGATATTGTTTAATTAATAGCAATGTTTTCTTCTTCTGGAGTGTTACCTTGTATGACTTGAAGCTATTCATAGAATACTGGACAGATAATTCACTATTTAAACATTTACTCTGATGAACCACATTCAATAAATAGATCTTCTCTATGTATGTGTATGTAAGATGGCACAAAAAACATGTTAATGACAGGAATATATAGAAAATTAATTGTTAGCAACACAATTTTGCTCTATAGCAGCATACCCCCACACTATACTGGCAACAAAAATAATATAGTGCATGCACAAGCAGTTCAAATTAGAACATCAACAGCAGATACTGAATTTCCTGAGAATGGAACGAGACATTTGAAAATACATTTTTACAAGAGTTTACTCTGTTTCTCTTATAGAAAAAACTGTAAATCATGTTTCAGCTTTAAGAAAATGTCATATCAACCATGAGTTTTAATAGATATTGACGCTATTAAGAATACTGTTTAGAATAACTGGAAGATGTTGCATGGTTACCCTTTTGATAAAAAGGTGTTAGGAGATTATGCCGCATTTGTTACAAAAAAGCATTCTAATTCGTAAGACCATTTTGAAAAATTTGTGTCAGCATTCCAAGAAGTAAAAATAAAATGAGATGTATATGTGATTTAATTGTTATAAATACAGATTTATTTATGACAGCCTGTATTTTTAAAATGATGCTACCAGTAGATCTTATCAATAACCTGAAATATGTATGCATTGTTCAAAAAATGTAGTATATGCAACATTATGCAATGTATTTATATAGGGCAGTGATCTCAAGCTTGTGGCCCTTGATCCTCAACTACTATCCACCTGGAAGCTATTCTACTTCATTCTGACATGCACCTTACTTTTAGTTTTGAAGCTTGTGACCATTGGCTATGTGTACTAGTCCTCATACATTCCTCAAGGTCATTTGAGTTTGAGGCTCCCAATATACGGAAAACTATTAAGCAATTGCAGAATTAAATTTATGGACATTACTATCCAATTAAATGGGCAGCCACAGTAGTGCAGTGGTTAGCATTACTGCCTCACAGCAAGAGGTTCTCCGGTTCAATCCTTGGCTAGGGTGCCTTCTGTGCGGAGTCTGCATATCCTCACTGTGGTTGCGTGGGTTTCCTCTGGGTGCTCCAGTTTCCTCCCACATCCCAAAGACATGCTGTAGGTGGATTGGACACTCTAAATTGGCCCTAGGTGTGAGTGTGTGCCTTCTGTGGAAGGTTGGGTGCTGGGCTGGCAACTCAACACTGTAAAACTCCACTGCCAATCATGAGCGGACAGGTGATCTGCTGTGGCGACCCCTAACCAGGAAAAGCCAAAAGAAGAAGAAGAAGACTATCCAATTAAATGCTGTAATAAGAACTGAAACTTTAACTTGTTTGTTTCTGCTAGTTGAATCTTCAACATTTTTCTTCTTGGTGAAACAATAGGGAAGCTTGCTGTCTACAGTGAAGATTTAAAAACAATAAAGTCAAAACATACAGACTTTTAAATTTGCAAGAAAGTGGTGGTGTTGCTATCCTCAGGACAGTGAGAGAGAGAGAGAGAGAGAGAGAACTGGTGGGTGGGATACAGTTAGTAAGAAGCCAGGAGAAGGATGATGCTGGGTATAGGTTCGTGGGTTCATAGGTGTGAACTAAGCTAATGGCCCTGGGGCCTTTACAAGCCTAGCCCAAAAAAATTGCCCAGGCACCGTGCCACCTGATGTTAGTTCACAGTGCCCTTATTCAGTAGAGCAACTGGAATGATCCCTGGGGTGAACTTTTTGTTACCCATCCACTCGTCAAGATTTCTCTTGAAGAGGGCCTGCAAGGTGCTCTGCCTGACATGAATGGGAAGCTTATTTCAGAGTATGTGAGTCTTTGGAAGATGAACCTGTCCCTCCAGTATGTTCTGTTAATTGTGGTAATGAGGTTGTGATCTCTGGAGCGTGTAGCTCAGGGGGATTGGGATTTCTTTAGGTGTAGCATTTCAAGTAGGGCTGGGTCAGACATGGCTTTGTAAGTCAAGCAGAGATCACCTCTAAGTAGACGATAAGAGACTTAGAACAGCTTAAGTTTCTTGAGTCTGTCCATGAAGGACATGTGTTTAAGGCCTAGAATCCTTTTTGTGAGGTACTTTTGTGGCCTCTCCAGCTGCTGTAAGTTTCTGGTCAGGTACATGCCAAACTGGAAGTTATATTCGATGACTGGTCTAACAAGGTATGAGTAGAGAGGGATGGTGACTTCTTTCTTCCTGGATGCAAAACCTTTGGTTATAAGATGGGCCAAATAGAAGGACTTTCTGACCACAGTGGCAATGTTGTGGTCGAAGGTGAGGTAGCTGTTGACCTGGGTGCCCAGATCTCTTATGGCCCCTTCAGTCTTCAGTGGGCTCCCACCAACGTGGAAATTCATGGGAACTGATTTTTTTTCCAAAGGGGGAGGTAACGCATTTTTTTGGCATTAAGCTTCAGGCCATGGTTATGACACCAGTCGTTGGTCTCAGAGAGGGCCTTTTGTAGGATGTCTGCATCACTTGGGGAGTTGATAATGACTCCTAGCTTGCAGTCATCAGTGAACTTGGTCAGCCAAAGTCCTTCTGTGTTGGCCTGGACTTCTGAAAATTAGATGCCAAACAGGAGGGGGCCCAGGACCAAGCCCTGTGGGACTCCACTCATGACTGGTTGGCAGTCTGATTTGGAATCCACAACTTTCACTCTGTGGGTCCTGTCTGTGAGACAATTTGCAATCCACCCAGTGATGTAAGGATTGATGCCTAGCTTGGTGAGTTTATCAATGATCTACAAAAAACAAACAAAGAGGCAACCTGGTATACCAGACCTTCCAAACTTATTATTAGCGCTTTTGGGCGTAACAATGTATGACTTTCTTCAGACAAAAAACATGAAAGAAAGAACTTTCTTGGTTTAAATAAACCACTAACAGTGACATCATCAAGTCAGCAATTCAAAATTAAAGAAACATTTACACATAACTAAAACATAATATGTATATATATATATATATATATATATATATATATATATATATAAACACACAAACACACACAGATATATATATATATATATATATATATATATATATATATATATATATATATATATATGTTTATATAAATAAACACCCTCTCTAGAACATATAATTATAAACAGTAAAAATGAATTTAACTACAATATGAAAAATCTTATATCTGTCTCCATGGCAAAGTTAAAAAGTAGGCCCTTATCAAATTAATGTATTTCTAAATATTTTAATCTTGATAAAGATTTTAAAGAGCATGACTCATTTAATCCTGGGTACATATAAGCATTGGTTAAAACTTGCCATCAAAATTTTCTTTGCTCTAGTAACAAATGCCATGGCCCACCCCTGCTATTTTCTTTAACCTGCTCTATAACAAGGAATAAGAAGGAATGCCCTGGATATTCATTTACATGCTTTGCTAATGCATTATTGCAATCCTTCTTATGCATGCTGTGCTGATGTTCATAAATTCACTGCTTCAGTTGTCTTTTGGTTTTTCCTATATAAAACCGTGGGCAGCTTTGGCACTCAGCTAAAAAAAACACTCCAGGACTGTTGCAGTTATAGCTATCACTAATAGAATAGGTAAAATTTCTTATTGAAAACCTGATCGAAGTTTTAATGAATTTACAATAATTGCAACTTCCACATTTCAACATACCCACAGTTCTATAATTACTATGTAAGTCCCTCTCAATAAAAGTTTTTAAGATTAAAGCCTCTTTTATAAATTATTTTAGGTACTTTTGGGACTTTGTCTCTAATTTGGCATCATCAATAAGCACGGCCCAATTTTTTTACATAAAATATTTGTTACTTGTTTTGCATCAAGTGAAAATTGGGTACTAAAGTTTAATGTAAAATTACAATAATTTTTATCAGTTTGAAAACTGTTAGATAGTGTTAAGTTGCCTAGCCTTTCTTCTTCTACTTGTGCAAGACTACATAATATAGGTCTAAACCAACCTGATATGCGCTTGTGGGTAACCTCAGATATCAATTCATCAATTAATTTTAGTGGGCACCCACGGGCTAGAAACATTTCTTTAAGCAAAAACACTCATCTAAAAAAATCTTGTTCTAGTGTGGTCATCTGGGCTGCCCATACAAGTTGTCCTTTTACAACACACTGCTTTTGGTAGTATGGATGAGTACTTTCGAAATGTAAAAAACAGTTTGAATATGTGGGTTTATGATATATTCTTGCAGAGTAACATTGACTAGTTAATAACACATCCAAAATGCTATAACATCACTGTTAAATTCAAATGTAAATTTTAAAAAGCTGGTCATCTCTGACAATATCAGAACAAATTCAGAACCATGAATTTCATCACCATTAAACACGACAAATATAGCTAGATAGCATGTATACCATATAACATGCTGTTTAAAATAGTTATGGCAGAATAATATTTCATTTTTCCAATATGCCATGACACAATTAGCAAAGCTCCCCCCACAGGGGGATCCCATAGCTATCCCTGATTTTTGAAGGTATATATCACCCCAAATAAGATGTAATTATTAGTCAAAATAATATCTAGCAGATATTCAATCAGGTTTAACTCCTCACCTACAACACCTAGTTTATATAAAAATTCTCAGGTCCACATGATTCCTAAAGTTTGTGGGATTACTTTATATAAGTCCCAGACATCTATGGTTAAAAGTTATATTCAGTATTAAAGTCCAGGTCATTGATGTTTTTAAGGAAATCCCACAAGACATGACAAATTTGTGACTGACCCTTAAGGTGTTTATTCAATTTAGCATCAACTATTTTAGCACATACATACTTAATTCTATTATGACCATCAACAATAGGCTGGAGCGGTGGGTTATTTAAGTTCTTATGTAACTTAGGGAGCCCAAATATGGTGAGTGTAACTGGAGCTGGTATAGTCAAGTAGTTATATGTATCTATATCTACCATACAATCAATAAATAGGTCATTTAATAATGCCCTAATACGTTGATAAGCTCCATGAAGTTGGTTAACAGATGCTTTTTCATAATTTTCAGAGCTCAAAATACTTGACATTCTATTAGAATAATCTTCCTCAGTCATTAACATCAATACCACCACCTTTATCTGGCTTAAGAATCTTAATATTAAAGTTGCTCAAAAAAAATCAAGAGCATTTAGCTGGTTCTCTAATATGGTATTCTTATTGCTATAAAGTTGTCCCTGCATAACATTCCTAAAGTCAGGTTCATACAGTTTTTCAAACAACAACAGTGAATTGTGAAGGGGGGGGGGGTTAAATATACTAGAAATACAATGGTTAGCAATAGGATTAATGCTGTTACCTAATAATATGTTTAAATTCAATTTATGAACAAACAAATTTAACAAGGTATTAGCAAGACTCATATGCTTAGGAGGCACAAATGATAGTTCCATAGCTAAAATGTCTATAACTTCATTAGGTATATCAAATTCAGTGAAATTATAGATTTTAAATTCACCTGTTTGGTTTAAAAGAATTTGAGGGTAAAGTCCCTCGCCACCAGTAACAGTAGAACTTAGTAGTGGCACAGGAATCATCTCCGGCATCTGTTGTTCTTCTTGTTGCAATGAAAAATATTGTTGCAGCCACCAAATTGTTCACATTCCGGTGGTTCTGAAAACCCGAAGTATGGGAATTATGAGAATTAGTCCCTTGTTGATTTAAAATACGTTGACTGCATCTAAGTGAAAGAACAGATGCAGATTCTGGTGTATTCAGTGCATGTCGGCTGTTAAGCCGGAAGGGGTGAATGCTTGACTGGAATCCCTAAGTTATTCAGCGAATCAGATTCAACAAATGAATGGTTGATAATGGCACCAGCCAAGGGGGGGAGGTGGATAGGCTGTGCCATTGGTATACTCCCTCTGATCACGCTGGAGTTTTTTATTTTTCACAACCTTCACTTTATCCAGTGTCTGCTCAATGCTAGTATAAATACAGATATAATCATATTTATACCTGAGAAAATCAGTATCTTCTTTAATATTTCTTTCTAGGTCCATTAATTAATTCTTTAATGCATCTGACTGCAGGGATCAATTAGTAATAAGCAAAGTTAAGAACTCACATCCCTGCCTGTCAAAAAGACTAAGTAGTTCTTTGTAAAAAGATAAATTATGAACCAGTCTAGAAGGAAAACGCCACTGTTGTAGCCCCTTTGGTATATGTGAACAGGAAACACATTCACATAAATAAGTGATTTCAAGTTGTAGTTTTTTGAATTTAAACAGTTTCAGATCAAATTGCTTTAGTTTTTCAACAATATTATGAACAGTAAGTTGGTTATTAGTGTGCATGATATCATTTGATATTGCAGCACTATAGGTAAGATGAATAGTTGAATTCAAGCAGTCCATAAGAGAGGGTAAAGTACTATGGGCTGTATCATTAGTTCCCTGAACTTGAATTTTTTCCTGGTGCCTAATTGTAGATGGAGCAGAAGCATTAGGTAATCCAGTAGTAACAGTTAAAGGAAGAGGTTCAGGAGAAATATTGGATAAAGTCAAGTTATCCCTAGTTTCTGAAACAGCAGATTCTGCCACATGAGATGTTGTGTAGCAGAAATTGTTCTCACCAATAGCTCATCCACACGAGATGTCAGGTTTTGAATTAGTAGTGTCAGGTTCCCAATGGAGCTTGTTCCACATTCAGATTGAAAATTTGACTTGTCCTGAGAGAACGGAAAATATGAGTCTGGGTCAAAACCACTTGCCATGTTAAAACCAGTATCATAAAACAAAAAAACAAACTGCAAAAAACAAACAAAGAAGCAACATGGTATACCAGACCTTCCAAATTTATTGTTAGCACTTTTGGGTGTAATAATGTACGACCTTCTTCAGACAAAAAAACATGAAAGAAAGAACTTTCTTGGTTTAAATAAATCACCTAGAGTGACATCATCAAGTCATCAATTCAAAATTAAAGAAACATTTACAAATAACTAAAACATAATATGTATGTATATATAAACACACACACATATATATATATATATATATATATATATATATATATATATATATATATATATATATATATATATATATATATATATATATATATTATGTTTATATAAATAAACACCCTCTCTAGAACATATAATTATAAACATTAAAAATGAATTTAACTACAATATGAAAATCTTATATCTGTCTCCATGGCAAAGTTAAAAAGTAGGTTCTTGTCAAATTAACGTCTTTCTAAAGATTTTAATCTTAATAAATATTTTAAAGAGCATGACTCATTTAATCCCGGGTACATATAAGCACCGGATATAATTGCATCAGTCCTGGAGTGGTTTATTCAGCTGAGTGCCAAAGCTGCCCACGGTTTTATATAGAAAAAAACAAAAGACAACTGAAGCAACAAATTTATGAACATCAGTACAGCGTACATAAGAAGGATTGCAATAATGCATTAGCAAAGCATGTAAATGAATATCCAGGACATTCCTTCTTATTCCTTGTTATAGAGCAGGTTAAAGAAAATATCAGGGGTGGGCCATGGCATTTGTTATTAGAGCAAAGAGAATTTTGGTGGCAAGTTTTAACCAATGCTTATATGTACCTAGGATTAAATGAGTCATACTCTTTAAAATCTTTATTAAGATTAAAATCTTTAGAAAGATGTTAATTTGATAAGAACCTGCTTTTTAACTTTCCCATGGAGACAGATATAATATTTTCATATTGTAGTTAAATTCATTTTTAATGTTTATAATTATATGTTCTAGAGAAGGTGTTTATTTATATAAACATAAAAATATATATATATATATATATATATATATATATATATATATATATATATGTGTGTGTGTATGTGTGTGTGTGTGTGTGTGTGTGTTTTTATATATACATACATATTATGTTTTAGTTATGTGTAAATGTTTATTTAATTTTGAATTGATGACTTGATGATGTCACTGTTGGTGGTTTATTTAAACCAAAAAAGTTCTTTCTTTCATGTTTTTTGTCTGAAAAAGGTCATACATTTGTTACGCCTGAAAGCGCTAACAATAAATTTGGAAGGTCTGGCATACCACATTGCTTCTTTGTTTGTTTTTTGCAGTTTGTTTTTTTGTTTTATGATCCTAGTTTATCAATGATACCTGAGTGTAGAATGGTATCAAAGGCCTTGGCCAGGTTGAGGTAGGCTGTATGCACTGCCTTGCCCTCATCCACAGCCTTGGTGACTGCCTCGAAGAAGTCAACCAAGTTCAGCAGGCAGGATCTCCCCTTGACAAAGACAAGCTGTGTGTTGTCAAGAGTTTGGAGATTGCCTATATCTTTGTTAAGCAGATCCATGATGATGCGCTCCATAGCTTTGCATACTAGACTTGTCAGGCTAATGGGGCGATCATTCCCAGGGTCTGTAGTTGCTCCCCGTTTATGGAGTGAGATGCCTGTAGCAGTACACCATTCATTAGGGACATACCCTGAGGTAAGGCTGTAACTGAACAGGGCACACAGATGTGGTGCCAGTTCATGTTGTATCTCACGTAGGATGCAGCCAGGGATATTATCAGGTCCCATGGATGCTGTATTCTTAGCTTTGGACAATGCAGCTTTTACCTGTGCCACATATTACAAATATTACAAAGTTAAAAAATATATAGTAGAAATGTAGCATATAACTTTGATATTGGTATATAAGAACATGCTACTTTTGTATCCTTCACTTTAGTCTATGGTACAAAATGATTGATTTGCAACTACATTTTACTCAATTATTATTGTTTATTTATACAATTAACAACCATATGGATGTTCCACAGTTTTATGTAGACTTATACTCATTTTACAATTATTAATGCATTAATGTTTGTGTCTTTCCTGTAGCCTGGGTCATGTGTGAAGGTGGTCCATTCTCTGGACCAGTTCACTTACCCAGGAAACAAGTGTAAATAAGTAAATAAATAAAAGTGAACATAAAGACTAAATGTAGTTTTAGGATATGTGATGTACAGAAATGGTGATTGTGAATGAGACTGTACAAGAGATGTGCATTATAATGGCATGTGTTCTATGTACAGTTTAGGTCACATTTAATCTACAGCATGCAGACATAGAAATGGATGATCTAGATCAAAGAGATACAATTATGCATCTTATGGAATATAACGAAATGAGGAATGCAACTTTGTACTGAAAAATTGGATGGGAAGAGATTATGGGAGACATGATCAACAGGCAGATATGCAGTATATTTTGGACAATGTGGATTAGTTCTTTTAAGTTGTGTAAAATCCTTAGATGCTTATTGAAATAACAATAACCATTCTGGTTACTATAGTCCTTGGTTCAGCAGAACTAGAAATGTGAATGGAGGCAAAAGCCCAAGGCTAAAGGTAAATGTCTTCTTATATACCTCTCCTACTGCAAGATACAGTTATCACACAGTTAAAATATAAGTACCATGGGTGTGATAGGTCAAATTCACCCATGGCAGGGGAGTGCAAAAGGTAAATTCCCCCTGCAAAGATACCTTAATATTGTAACAGCAAATTCCAAGACTAATTTTAAAAATCACAGTTTATTTTTTGTACTTTTCATAACTAGAGTTTTCAGACATGCATTTCTGACAGAGAGCCAAACCAATTTTCCAGTTATTTATTTTCTATTTAAATAAATACATGAATGGTTAAAACTGACTTCTAATTTTCAATACATAAAAACAACAAAATAACAATTGGCAAGCATTTTCATTTCATGCGTAGAACTTCATCAGAATACGTTGCAACAAATTAAAAGCCACTTAAATAAATTCTAAAAATCACATGACTGACTGATGATGATGAATTAACCCCTTCCTTTTCAATACTACTTTGTAGTTCTCTCTGTCATTCATTCCAAGAGAACTACAACCATTTAATCGCACTTGCCAACAATACTCTTTCTAATCCAACTCATCTCCGGCATCCAGTCTTACATTATGATCAATAACCTGATCTATAACAGAAAATTTGAAACATACTTTATTTCCTTCATTTGTATGCATCTGACCAACATATTTTGATAAACTGTTACTTAACTCTATTTTTTGTATACTCATAAATGCTCATAAACTCTCATGTGAAACTCCCTCATAGTAATATCTACATAAACCGCAGAACCAAGTCCACACAGGGTAATATAAACAATAAACTTTGATTTACAATTATATGTATGAAATAATCTAATGTCATATTTTCTTGCTGCTACTTATATTTTGTCTCCCTCTAAAATATATTTGCAAAAAAATGCAACTGGTACTTTTTAGCATTACCTTATTTTGTTCTTCATTGTGTTTTTTTCTTAAAACTACTCCTATAAAATATTCTTTTAAATGTTTTACCCCTTTTAGATACAAAAACAGGGCTTTTTCCTATACTACCTTTCAAGTCTTGGAAATTCTTAAGTAATCTCCTATTATTTCTCACAACCTTTCTAATGTTATTTTCATCAACTGAATTTTCCGATAAACAAACTAAAGAATAATCTTTCTCATTTCTGTTCACTCTTCTTGTTTTACTTTCGGTTATGTCCTGTAATACCCTGATTGCTTTCCTCTTTCACATCATTCATTAAACTATTAACAATTACAGTCAGGTATTGTCTTTCATAAAACCTAATTTTCAAAGCTTCACATTCCATATTAAAGAAATGTGGGTCTTCTGTTAACTTAACTCAAGCTTAAAAATTGCCCTTTTACTATATTTCTTTTAAGACTTAAATTATGTATACTGTTAAAATGAAGATAACCATTACTTTGTAGATCCTTCTTATAAATTCTTACCTTTAATTTGTTGGCAGATTTGTAAATCATTAAATCCAAAAAACTGATACTTTCCTTTCCTATTTTGTACATAAAGTTCAAATACTCAGTCACATTATTCAGGTAAGCCATAATCTCAAGTAATAATTCTTCAGTCCCATCCCATAAAATAAATAAATAATCTGTAAAATGTTTATATACTACAACATATTAAAAAAATTCTGATTTATGAATATATTCTGTTTTCTAGCCCATCATGATAATATTGACATAACTGGGAGGCATAGCTGCCCCCATCGCTACACCATTAACCTGCTTCTAAATTTCATTATCAAAACCAAAATAGTTATAAGCCAGAATCACATCTAATATTTTAGTGAACAACCCTACTTGTTCCATCGTAAAAAGGCCTGACATATGCATCTCTCTATTCACAATTTCCAGCCCTTCCTCATTCAGAATGACTGTGTATACAGATATGACACATGGAGTAACTAATATCATGGAATCTTAAATTTTTACCTCAGAAATACAATTTCTAAATTTGAAGGTATCTTTTACATATGAATCACTTTAACTATCTAAAACTTGCAAAAATGTATTCACATAAATGGCCATAGATTCTGTTTTGTTCCCTTGTCTGACCACTATAGGTCTAAAAGTAGGCACATCCAAATTCTTGTGAACTTTGGGTAGACCAAAAATTCTCCCAAGTTTTGGTTTCCAAATTCTAAAATATTCTGCAGTATTAACATCAGTAAGTCCTTCTATCAGCCATTCTTCAATACATGAATCAATCATATTATAAGATTTTATAACATCTGGCCATGTCACTTTTTTATAAAATTTTTCATTGCTCAAAATTATCTTCAGCTATTCAGAATAAAAATCTACATCCATAACTACTGCATTCCCTTTATCTGCTTTAGTAATATATAATTCTTTACTATATTTCAAATCTAGAAGAGTATCTTTTTCATTTTTAGTCAGATTGTAATAAATTGAACTAGTCTTCTTACCCAACATGCCTCTAACATCATTTTCACATGGTAATAAAAATGCTTCTAATTCAGACCTTAAGGGAGGGTTAAACACACTTGTTTTTTTTAAGCTGCTCACATTTATATGTACTATTACCATAATTATAATATTTTAAATTTAACTTTCTAACATATTCTCTCAAACCATTAATAGTAGTTATTAAATCTGTCCTGCCTGAAGACACAAAAGTCAAACCTTTACTTACAACATTTAAATGGTCTTTATTTAGGACCATACTGGACAGATTAATGATTTTAAAGGAATTAGTTACAGTACCTTCTGTTGGAAAAGAAGAACTTATTTCTTTTGATATCTGATACCAAAACTTATTTCCTTTTAACTTCTGATTCTGGCATTATGGAGTTTGCACTGTTACCTACTCCCAAGTCATTGTTCCTGTCCCTCCGTCCTGATAAACTTATAAAAACCCTGTTGGAAAACTGTTGATTTCTTTGTTGAGAGTTATTGTAGTGAAAACCTTGTCTCATTTGCCTTTGTTGACCTAGTGCATCCTTCTCTCAAGGGTTATCCGAGACTTCCCTAGAACTCATTCTCATCCTTTTCTCTGTTCTATTGTTGTCATCAACACTGAAAACATCACTCATCAGAAGGTTCACACACTTAGAAGATACTTCTTGTCTTTCTCCTCCTACATTCCCCCTAGGACTGCTACACTGAGTTAAAACAAAATTGGACCCTTCTTCATAATCTTTCTTATCTCTTAAAAACTTTTTCATTTTCTATTTCTTTTGAATAGTATTTTCTACTGAGACTTGGTCTGAAATTCTTTCAAACTTAACTTCAGAATTGTTCATTGAATTAAGACCTTTTTAAATTATTATAGGAAGTAACCACTGCATTATTTAAATATGCTAAGGTCCATTTATGCTCTTCCATTAACAGCTTAACATACTGCAGACCTCTGGCTTCATTTAAAGCTTTCCATGCTTCTACTAAATCACTGGAAAACTGTTCACCTGCTGGTATTCTGAGTACTCTCAATCCTCTAGGAACCCTTTTTACTGCCAAACGTGCTTCAAAAAACATAATGTCCCAGTGAATAATTTTTAACTTCAACAAATTATTTTCCAGTCTAATAAATTCAGCTAAATGTACCAATTGCAATTTTTGCAAATATATTTTAGAGGGAGACAAAATATGGGTAGCAACAAGAAAATATGAAATTACATTATTTCATACATATAATTGTAAATCAAAGTTGGTTGTTTATATTGCCCTGTATGGACTTTGTTCTGCATTTTATATAGGTAGAACCATAAGGGAGTTTCACATGAGAGTTTATGAGCATTTACAAGCTATACAAAAAATGGAGTTACGTAACGGTTTATCAAAATATGTTGGTCAGGTGCATAAAAATGAAGGAAATAAAGTATGTTTTAAATTTTCTGTTATAGATCAGGTTATTAATTATAATGTAAGATTGGATGCTGAAGATGAGTTGGATTGGAAAGAGTATTGTTGGCAAGTATGATTAAATGCTTGCAGTTCACCTGTAATGAATAACAGAGAGAACTATAAAGTAATGTTGAAAAGGAAAGGGTTAACTCACCATAGGCAGTCAGTCAGAGCTGTAGTAACTACAGAGGGATAAAACTAATCAGCCACAGTATGAAGTTATGGGAAGAGTAGTGGAAGCTAGGTTAGGAAGGGAGGTGATGATTAGTGAGCAGAAGTATGGTTTCATGTCAGGAAAGAGCACTACAGATGCAATGTTTGCTCCAATGGTGTTGATGGAGAAGTATAGAGAAGGTCAGAAGGAATTACATTGTGTCTTTGTGGACTTAGAGAAAGTATATGACAGGGTGCCTAGAGAGGATTTATGGTATTGTATGAGGAAGACGAGAGTGGCAGAGAAGTATGTAAGAGTGGTACAGGATATGTATGAGGGCAGTGTGGCAGTGGTGATGTCTGCAGTAGGAGTGATGGATGTATTCAAGGTGGAGGTGGGATTCCATCAAGGATTAGCTCTGACCCCTTTCTTATTTGCAATAGTGATGGACAGGTTGACAGACGAGATCAGATCTGAGCCCTTTCTTATTTGCAGTGGTGATGGACAGGTTGACAGACGAGATCAGACAGGAGTCCACGTGGACTATGATGTTTGCAGATGACATTGTGATTTGTAGTGAGAGTAGGCAACAGGTTGAAGAGACCCTGGAGAGGTGGAGATATGCTCTAGAGAGAAGAGGAATGAAGGTCAGCAGGACTAAGACAGAATATATTTGTGTGAATGAGTGGGAGGACAGAGGAATGGTGAGAGTATAGAGAGTACAGCTGGCAAAGGTGGATGAGTTTAAATACTTGGGATCAACAGTTCAGAGTAATGGTGAGTGTGGAAAAGAGAGTGCAGGCAGGGTGGAGTGGGTGGAGAAGTGTGTCAGGAATGATCTGTGACAGACGGGTAAAAATAAGAGTGAAAGGGAAGGTCTACAAGATAGTAATGAGACCAGCTATGTTATATGGATTGGAGATGGTGGGACTGATGAAAAGACAGGCATCGGAGCTGGAGGTGGCAGAGCTAAAGATGTTAATATTTGCACTGGGTGTGATGAAAATGGATGGGATTAGAAATGAATAAATTAGAGGGTCAGCTCAGGTTGTATTGTTTGGAGACAAAGCCAGAAAAGAGGGATTGCATTGGTTTGGACATGTGCTGAGGAAGGATGCTGTACATATTGGGAAAAGGATGCTAAGGATGGAGCTGCCAGTTAAGAATAAAAGAGGAAGGCCTAAGATAAGGTTTATGGATGTGGTGAGAGAGGACATGCAGGTGGTTGGTTTGACAGAGCAAGATGCAGAGGACAGGAAGAAATGGAAACAAATGATCCGCTGTGGTGACCCCTAACTGGAGCAGCCAAAAGAAAAAGAAGAAGAGGTAGTCAGTCATGTGAGTTTTAGAATTTATTTAAGTGCATTTTAATTTGTTGCAACTTGGTCTGATGAAGCTGTATGTATGGAATGAAAGCACTTACCAGTTGTTATTTTGTTGATTTTATGTATTAAAAATTAGAAGTCAGTTTTTACTGTTCATGTATTTATTTATTTAAAGGAGTCTTATGGTTTTCTATTAGTCAGAATTTTGTTGGTGGCTTTTGAAGTGCTGTTATTTTCTATTTATGTTAATGTATATTATTTTGAAGTTAGTTTTTCTTTTTTTGCCTTATAAATAATATTGAGGAAAATAAATGACAAGTGTCATATACATGTAATGTCACTCATTTTGGCCCTCAGAAATTCTTTGTGCTACAAGAAGATATGATTTTTAATAATGCAATAAAATGTGGAAACATAAATTCAGAATAATGTATGATGCTCAGTATTCAGTGATAATTAGAATCATTGAAATCCTGAATATTATGGTGTCTCCCAATTATAGTCTCAACCATATATCAAACATTCTGCCCTCTTAACAGACATTGTGTGCAATTTGGCATCCAACTATACTGAATAAATTATGTTATAATAAATTAAATAAATGCTTTTAGAGTATAACAGTATAACTAGGTTTTATATGAGATTAACCTGGCAAACAAGTTGAATGACAACAAAAATGCTTTGTTTAACCATTTTAGATCTTGTGGGTAAGATGATTTTTCTGGTTTATGTTTATCTGATGGGATTAATTATGATTCAGAGCCTGATGTTCTTGTGAGTATGTTTGCTGAAGTTTTTTTTTTTTTCTGTAAATACAATCATATGAATTTAACTTCTCATTTAGGTAAAATTCCATCTGAGAATTGCCCATTATTTAAAAAACAGAATTTCAGGAAAATGTTACTAAATATTAAGACCAATTCCTCTGCTGGGCCAGATGGTTTAAGTGGTTATTTTCTGAGGAAGTTGTACCAAGTCTCTTTCCTTGTTTAAATGGGTCTATATTATAATCGTGAAACCTCACATAGATGAGTACGGAAACATCGACACATATTGAACGAATCGTGAAAACACCGAATGTCCTGAACCATGAAATTCAAAATGTCGAATTGGCATAGTTGGCCAACCCCACCGCCTGCTACTTACTGCCTACCCAAACAAAATAAATAATCCACATACATACACTTAACAAAGACCCTACTTCTAACCCTAAGCTAAAGCTTACATATATTACTATGTATGCACTTACCTTAACCCGTACCCTAACCCTAAGCTCCGTAACTATTGCACAACTACATTAAGGAGCTATACCCAAACAAAATAAATAATCCACATACATGCACTTAACAAAACCTTACTTCTAACCCTAAACTAAAGCTTACATATATTACTGTGTATGCACTTACCTTAACCTGCACCCTAACCATAAGTTCCGTAACTATTGCAAACTTACCTTAAGGAGCTATACCGGAGGAGGGCCAACTATGACAATTAAACATTTTTAATTTAGCACTTCAGGACATTCTGTGTTTTCACGGTTCACTCAATATGTGTTGACGTTTCTGTATTCGCGCAATTGCAGTTTCGCGGTTGTAATAGGTAACCGTTTAAACTATTTATTTATTTATTTGTTTGTTTTCATTTGCCTTAAGCCATTGACATCATCAGAATTTGATGAAGTCAATGACTTAAAGCCGATGAAAGCGCTACTGTTTTTGTTATGGAATAATTTGTTCTGGATTACTGTCACCCTCTTCATTATTTGTTTATTTATTTCAGAAGTCATTAGAAGGTGGATAAGCCCCAGAAAAAATGCAAAGATGCTGTTGCCATTCCTGCATGGAAAGGTAAAAACAAGTTTGTGTCTTAATGACTGCAGACTAATAAGTTTAATATGCATCCTAGGGAAATGCTTTGAATGGTCTTTATGTTTGTTATTTATTTATTTAATAATATGTTTAATATAAAAATGGGCATCTTTCAACAAGGATTTATTGTCAGGAGATTGTGTATAACAAATCTGTTAAGTTTTTAGGATTTTATAGTGAGTGTTTTTGATAGAGGTATGCTTGTTGGTATGGTATACTTGGAACTAGATAAGGAATTTGATTTGGTACCACATGAAGTTTTCTTGGAAACTCTAGCCATAAACATGTATCATTCTAGATGAGTGACTAACTGGTTTATTAACAGGAAGTATAGAGTAAGAACAAAAGATACATACTCATATTCAAGAGTGTCTGTAAGAGGTATTCCTCAATGATCAGTTTTTGAACCGTTACACTTTGGACTTTTGATGAAAGACTGTCCAGCTTCTATGAAACATTGGTTTAGCAGGTTTGCTGATGATATGAAGATTGGTTGTGTAATCACTAATGCATGACATAATTGTCACATGCAAAATTATTTAGATTCATTGGTTAGTTGGGAAGATTCCAAAGATATGACATTCAGCATTAATAAATGTATGGTTATTCATTATGGAGTAAAGAATTTGGTGTATCTATGTACTGAAAATTATATTGTCCTGCTTACTGTGATGGATTTTAAGTCTTCTTAAGACACTCAGTCTTGCTGGCTGGATTCTGCTGAAATCAAAGTCTGGTTATATTTGCATTTACAGTCTGTTGCATACAGAATCTTGCAGAATATACACTAATGAGAGAATATACTTTGTAGCATCAACTTAGAGCAGTAACAAATAACTTTTTATAATAAACCAAATGGACTAACATTGCAGCTTAAGTACTGTTCCACTTTACTTCTCATATAGTACAGATGATGTGAGAGATATACCATTTACCTCGGGACAAATGTGTCCCTACCAATACCCCTAACATAACTGGATTAATGCAGATCTTTATATACAATTCTAGTCATGCACATACATATACATTTCCTCTTGGTATTCTGTTTTGGAGAATTGCTCATCCTGTAGAAACAATACTAATTGTTGCATATGCTGATGCAAATGTTGACTTAATAATATTATTTTTAAGCTTCCTTGTTTAACAATGTCTTATCACATTTTTGCTGAATTTATAAGAGGCCAGCTTTTCTGACAGTGTGAGCATCCTGTATTCTATTTGTATCTTTGTATAAGAACATCTGTTCTTGTGCCAGTGCTGATGTCCTGTTGTCCATTCTTTTTATATGCAGAAAAACATGTTTTTTTAAGGAAAACACATTGTCACAGTGTTCTTTAAAAGCAGATTTTGCATTTTGCTTTTGCATACATCCACTTTTTTAAGTCTGTAAGGAAAAAAAAATGTCCATTTAGCAGATTCCTTATTTTCCAAGCCATGGTCATTTAATGTGGATGCTGATCACATATTACTAAACTCTGTTTCTGCATTTAAGCAAGCTTTATTTTATACCTTATTTATGTTACATATTTGTAACAGAATTACTTTCAACCTTAAAACCCTGTTGACCATAATCTTACAATTCCTTCTTTTTATTTTAATGTACTCAAAACACTTTATACTGATATATATTTTTTATCACATTATATAAAAAACACATTAAGAAACAAAACCTTTAGTCTTCTTTTGATACAAGTCAAAATGCAATTTTTCACAGTTAATACAATAATATAAAAGTATCGCTACCAAAACTGAATGTATTTAACAACTTTTTCTTTTGCAGACCATTCTGTGAAAATATTTCATCAATTATGGCCTGTGTCTGCTTTAATTTTATTTTTAACTTGATTAATTTATTCTTTTGCAATTACAAAATTTAATTTATGATTTATAACTCTTTTATTAACTCTTTGCAACTGTTAACCATAAGAGACAAGAACTATGTGCTACTGCAAGCATTTATACACTGCTGAAAATATACAGTTTCAATGTCATTTTAACCATAATATTGTGGTCATGTCTCTGAACTGCCCATTAACATCTTGGTTGACAGTGAAGTGAACATAAAGTAGATATTTTAATGTAATTATTTCAGTATATTTAATACTTGAGGATTTAAAAATAAACATGATTTATACACTAAAGAATGCTATGTACATATTAGTCCATTAGCTGTATGAGTATAATATTTTAATATAACTTTCCTCTAACTGGGGTAAAACCAGTGATATTACAACTTGACAAATTACTTTTGAACTTATTGCAATGTATCCTGTACAGTATGTATTTACACAGACTGTTTGCTATTCATGCATTTCAATCTAGTAGGTACCCTGGCCCCATTTTTTTAAACATGGTTTTTTGCACATATTCATTACTAGACATTAATTTTAGTTGTACTGAATTCTTCTGCATTTGTACATACAAAGACTATAAAGTACATTTAGTCTAATCTTACAAATTTAATAACATTAATATTAAGCAAAATCTTGGAAAATGTTTATGTCTCTTTAGAAATATCTAGTGCAACTGGCACCAAAGGCATAAGTCCTGTTATTATAAACTACATACTCAGCAATTAAAAACATTCATGCTTTTTTATACCAACATTGTTTTGCCAAAAACGTATTAAAAATAGTGAATAGTGACCAGTCTTGTTCAATTTTTTTACATATCTTTACTCTCTCTTGTATAGCTGTAATAAAGCAATTTTAAGCCATCTCTTTTTTTAAACCATCTCTTGTATAGCTTTACAGTTCAACAGGTTGTAAATACAATGTAATACTAAACAATACAATAAAAACCATTATGATAGCTATTAACAACTTGTAAATATCTTATCCTGTCAGGTTTGATCCAGTTTACCAGTATTTCTAATACACTAATGCCTGTTTTTCCCTCCCCCTAAAACAGTATTGTCAAAAAGGAATAAGATTTTTCTTTCTGTAGCTTTATTTTAGACCCTTGTGCAGAACTGCTTATACAGTCAGTGTAACACTGAGAGAGTGCCCCTCCCCCTGTAGTATACTGCAGTATTGTTTATTTGCTTTAGAATGTACACCAGCCCAATATTTTGGCCACACATCTGCTCCACTAGGCTATCAAACTATAGACCCCTGTCTGATTTGATCATTTTTATAAAGCTTTTGCTGTTTATTACCACTAGTAGGTATGTACACCCTCCTGCACAATTGATTTGAACTGTATGTATACTATAGCCTATTTGTTGGCTGTACTTGATGCAACTGAGTTTTTTTTTCTTTTCTTTTACTTTTAACATTTACTTGCAAACAGATTATAAGTGACATTTATGCACAATTATAACATTTTATTACAATTACTAAATGGTGCTGCATGTAAACATTTTAACAATTATGTTTTAATAACAATAATGTTTTAGAAAAACTCAAGCTACTTGTCTGGCAATCAGTCTTGTTTTTATCATATCTTTCCAACATTTCCTGTAAATATTCATCTAGTCTAGGAAGGTCTGAGCTCACATTTTATACTCTATAAACTATAGTTAATTCTTTTAGTATTGTTCTTAAATTATCTGTTAATAAAATGCAGTTATAAAACATTTAGTATTATATTTGTGATTTGCATAACTATGCATTTATACCACATAAATAAACATTATTTTACAATTAGCGTACATGGATTTCAGCATTTTTTATTTATTTAACTGCTCTGCCATTCATTTTACAAAGACTGACTAATACCATCTGTGATTTTATTTCTTTTTAAAATTCAGAACTTTAACTGTTTGGTGTGGTGTTACTATACAATTATATAAAAATTGTAAAAAACAGATATTAGCTTAACTAACACATGTTTATATTTACATTATTTATATTTGCTGTTGTCTGCCTGTTATTATTGTGTATTGTAACAGATATATTTTAGATGAAAAGAAAAAACATGCAGGTCAGTCTCGTGACTTTATATCTTTACTGTTATTAACTATTTTCATTTAATTTTATGCACTAGAACTATTTCATGTAACTATTTCTTTTTAATTTTTATACACTAAAACTGTTGTGTACCTTTTGACTATGCTATTAGAATAGCAGTTATGTGGTCTATTTTACTGTACTACTGATAAATGTATTGCTTTAATTGAATGAAAGTAAAACATTCAAGAATGATTTGTCCATACATCAGATCTTAGCATGTATGCTTAACCATTTTCAAAACATAAACATATTATAAAATATATTTCTTTTGCACAGATTATCTGTGTATGCAGGAAGTCCCCAGTCTCTGTCAGTTCAGCTAATTTATTTCCTTTATCCTGCAACTCTTATTGAAGAATTTCCTGTAATGTTGCATGGTCTTTCTGATATTTTTCAGTAACCTGTTCTGCTGAATCTGAAACTCTTATGCACTTTTGAAAATATGTATCTATAACTTGTCTAAGCTTCCTGAACTCATTGTGTCTGTCTTTTAAGAGTTTATTACATTCTTTTGTAACAAGATGTACTAGAGGTTCTATCAGTAACTGATTTGACTCACATGTGGTGACAGGACATAACTGTTCAACATCTGAATATAATAGAAACACTTTACTCTTAGTTAATTTTGTATCATGAACAGATATGTCTTCACAGTCTATTTTTTAGCAATATGATGCAATACTTTTTTATGGTATAATACACAAAATGCAGTTTTTGTTGAATCACACAATAAACATTTGTCATACCCCACATGGTTTTCTTTGAGATACCAGTCAAATATTGTAATACATTTGGATAATGCCTTACTATCAACCTGCCCTAATAAGGTTTTACATTCACTAATGTGCTGTGTATACCAACATTGCAATTTACTAAAGCTTGGTTTACTCCTACACAAATTATGTCTAATAATAATATCCATACTGTCTAATAACATCCAAAATGTCTAATAATAGGCAAACTGTCTAATAGCATCCATACTAAAAATGTGACACAGAAAAAAGTCTTACCAGTTAGCAAGAAAACAGGTGATCAGGCTGTTGTTGCTGATGGCTGGAAATTTTTCAGAGTCACTTGAGAAGCTGGTGAAGCACAACAGGCAGTGGACTACTGTACAAAGTAGATATCCACCATTTCTTGAAGAATTAATGGCATTGCGACTTGAACTTCAGTCTCACTCTGGATGCAGATGTCTAAAAAAACTTTACTACTGCAAGCTGCATAAACTGGGACACTTCTGTTTAGGATTTACACATACGTACAAATGTTAGTTACTGCAATTTGACTGAAGTGACCCTTTTCAGGGCTTACCATCACTCCCCCTGTGTTTGAATGCAGATTTTAGGTTCAAATGCAGGCTAGCTTGCCATTGAAAAATTATATTGTGCTGCTTACTGTGATGGATTTGAAGTCTTCTAAGACACTTAGTCTTGCTGGCAGGATTCTGCTGAAATCAAATTCTGGTTATATTTGCATTCACAGTCTGTTGCATACAGAAACTTTCAGAATATACACTGATGAGAGAATATACATTGCAGCATCAACTTAGAGCAGTACCAAATAACTTTTTATAATAAACCAAACGGACTAACATTGCAGCTTAAGTACTGTTCCACTTTACTTCTCATATAGTACAGATGATGTGAGAGATATAACATTTACCTCAGGACAAATGTGCCCCTACCAATACCCCTAACATAACTGGATTAATACAGATCTTTATATACAATTCTAGTCATGCACATACATATACATTTCCTCTTGCTATTCTATTTTGGAGAATTGCTCATCCTGTAGAAACAATACTAATTGTTGCAGATGCTGACGCAAATGCTGACTTAATAATATTATTTTTAAGCTTCCTTGTTTAACAATGTCTTGTCACATTTTTGCTGAATTTATAAGAGGCCAGCTTTTCTGACAGTGTGAACATTCTGTATTCTATTTGGATCTTTGTATAAGAACATTTGTTCTTGTGCCAATGCTGATGTCCTGTTGTCCATTCTTTTTATATGCAGAAAAACATGTTTTTTTAAGGAAAACACATTGTCACAGTGTTCTATAAAAGCAGATTTTGCATTTTTGCTCTTGCATACATCCTGTTTTTAAGTCTGTAAGGGAAAAATGTCCATTTAGCAGATTCCTTATTTTCCAAGCCACGGTCATTTAGTATGGATGCTGATCACATACTACTAAACTCTGTTTCTGCATTTAAGCAAGCTTTATTTTATACCTTATTTATTTTACATATTTGCAACAGAATTACTTTCAACCTTAAAACCCTGTTGAGCATAATCTTACATGTACATTGGACAATCAGAAATATAAACCAGTAGAAATGGTTAGGGACTGGAGAATCTTGGTTGATTTCCAGTTAAACTATGAGGCCAATACTAATAATGTGTTTTATTATAGATATATAACATTAGTGTTCACCCAATAATTAAATATTGCAGATCATTTTGCTTATATAGCATTAAACAACTGAAGTCCATGTAGGTATATGGAAAATGCTGAGCAGACAAATAAAAGATTATGAATCTATGCATTATGTGAATAGGCTTAATAATTTATCTCTATACGCTGTACCATATAGGCTGTTGAGGGCAGACTTAATTCTGATATATAACTGTCTGCATGATGATTATCTGGCAGCAACAACTGGAAAATAATTATTAGCCATGGATTTCAAATAAGAAATAACAATCATCTGATGGTCAAGCTTGCCTCTGTTAATTTAAGGTTAAAGTCTACTTTTTTCAAGTAAGGGTTTATAGATTATGGAATTCCTTACCTCTGTCCATTAGAAGTTTGGATGAACTATGGTCCTTTAAGTACCATTTAGATATGTGGAGTGTTAAATTGAAATTTTCATCAAGTACATTTATCAGGCAAAAACTCTTAAATGGCCAGATTAGGCTGTGAGTTTGAATATCAAATCATTGAATCATTGAACTGAATCATACATTTTGATGAAGAAAGTAAGAGAGATATGTGTAAGAATACCATGTTTTTGATAGAGCAGACAAGTTTTTAATAAACTAACTAAACTCTTACTTTTCTGAGGAAGTGTGTACTGTTTCCATGAATCTGTGGGAAAATGAGGTATGGTTGCTGGAAATCAGGATATATAGGAACTGTTTTCCTCCATATATTTTATATGAAGATGATGCAGATCTTTTTTACTGGTAAGAAGAACTCTAAATGGAAAAATCAGTTAGATCCTGTTAACCCACTGGGTTTACCAGCACTAGAATTAAGTGAAGTACCCTGTCAAAAATGGGTAGCAGTTGACTCCAGGTGGGGCATGCAATGGTTTACAGAGGGGAAGAAGCATGAGGCTGAGAGAGTGGTTCACAAGGTGGGCTTCAGCCCACTGGCAAATAAGTATAGGCAGATGGTGACTGTAGTCCTGATTTTGGGACAGCAGTTTGATAGAAAGCTTTGTTGGGGACTCCAAGGGGATTAAAGAAACAAATCACTCCTCTCTATCTCCACAGCCAACAACACAGCAGGTAAAGCTCTATTTTCTCACAGTATAGCAAAAAGTTGAAAAAAATCTCCCTCCCTTGGTGACTTCTGCACCTAATACCAAACAATTCAAAAACTCTCTTAAGGCTCATCTTATTAGCTCTTGGCTATGTCCATGTGTTACTTAATCCTAGTGTATGCTACCACCATCTTTCTCTCTTTTCTCCAATTATCAGACCCTCAGTAAAATTTGAAGTAACAAATGGTATCCCTTGACATTTGGAAATGTTGTGCTCTCTGTCTGTATATTTTGATGATATCTTAATGTTCACTTGTATATATTGCTGATATGATCTTTCTTTGTTTACTGTTCTATTATGCGCAAAACACTGCTCAATAACAAAGTCTTTATTTTACATTATGTATTATTATCATTGTCTGTTGTATTAATTAAGTGGAGCTTTTCTCCCTTGGCCTCTGCTGTAAATGGATCTCGTCCAGTCGGACCATCCCCGTTAACAAATGTAAAATAAAATAAATAAATAAATAAATAAAATACATTTCATTGAAGAAACAGCTTGTCCTGGTGCTAAAGCAGTAAATGATAATAAATGCTTATCCTCTGAGAAATCAAATAAATTACTATCCTTATGGGGAATTTTAACTACCCATACATTGACTGGAAAACTACTCAGTTTCAAATAAATATACCCAAATATTAACTGAATGAATCAAAACAATTTTGAGCAAAGGATGTAACATCCAAAAAGGGATAACAATATCTTATATGTTATACTGACAAACACAAGGTCTTTCTTTATACCCTCTGTAATTAATACAAATTATAATACAGTGATCTTCAATGTAGACAAATATGACTCAGTCAAAAATAAATCACCCTTCCTGGACATTACTAATGGAAACTATTTTTTTAATAAATAAATTTATGAAGACAGGCTCAGATACTAAAACACACAGGTAAAATCAACAAAAAAAAAAAATTTTTTGGTAAGTCACAAAATTAGTGAGCTATACAGCAACAAAAAGACATACTACTTACTTTTCAAATATTACCCTAATTATAAAATCACGACTAGATTAAATAAAGTACAGAAACTATTGGCATTTCCAAATTTAGCTATGAACTCAGCTTGCTGTCAAAGCTTGAAACGGTAATAATGTGTTCTTTTTATGTTTCAGAAAATTAATAAGGGAATATTATGAATGCAACAATGTCTCAATAACTGATTAAGAAATCAACCAGCCACATGATATAGTAAACTTGTTCATAGAACAATTATTTGCAAACTTCACAGTAAAAAAACAATTCTGAGTACTATAAAGATAATGGGAAACATCCTTTATATGTCTACAGATATTATTACTGCTGTGACAAGTAAAGTTAAACACTCAAGTTCCACAGAACTAGACAACATACCTAGTGGTTTCCTACATGTTAAAAAAGTTAGGTTATGAACATACCCCTGACCTTTGTCAGCAGGCTGTAGTGGCACTAATTTGAAAGGATGGACCACATCTGACCTCAAACAAACTTAGAGCGTTGAACTTGATCAGAACCCTATGGGAAATCATAGAGACCATCATAATGGAGCATAGACAAAACAGCATAAAACTCTTGTCTCTTACAGACAAATTTTTGCCTTCTGCATCTTCTGGCATTCTTTGAAGCACTGACAGTGCATGATGATTATTCTGATCTTACTAAGGGTTCTAACACTATTGCACATAAAGGAAACATTGGCCAATTAAAAGCATTAAATGCAACTGTATCCCATACATTCTCAGTCTATGCAATCTTGAGAATCACTTGGCAACTCAAGCTGCACTGAAAAAGTAATCACCTAAGACTACTGTGCATTTTTTCTGTTTTGCCCAACCATGGAGTTGACTTATATAAGATCAGAAGTTTGGGGGGGGGGCTTGCCTCCACTAGGGGACTGCAGGTCTAATCCCCCTGCAAAAAATGCCTCCTTTGAGCTGTGCAGTCATTTAGCATATAATGGACTGCTTTCAATGTTATTAGAGAGAGGACTTGCAATGCAAACAATCAGGAAATGAGATTTCATAGCAGATGCAATGTCATATTTCACAGTGGTTAAGTGATAGTTACAAGGGGTGCCCAATATGACTCTATACTGCTGTCACTTTTTTGGACTATTCTTCTAAGATATAAATGTGCAAAATGTGTAATGTATAACCAAATATGCTGATGATTACAAACTCTATAATGTAGTTACTTCAGTAAAAGATATCAAAATTCCCCAAGATAGTTTACAAAAATTATACATCTGATGTTGTTTTAATTACATCACCTTTAATGTCAGTAAATATAGAATTACAATAAGCAACAATAAGAGATGAATTATGATCATAAAATAAATGGTTGAATTATAACAAATGACACTATTATTAAAGCTCTACAGACAATAGTAGACTATAAACTAAACCTCAACCAGTGTGTGCATCAAAGTCATAAAAATATATTCTGAAGCCCATCTCATTCTAAAGGACATGACTAGTCATGCCAATGAAGATCCAGTCCATTACTGAATGCAGTGCTGCATTTTGTAGCTTTCAAACAATCCACTTAAAGTAACTTGAAAATGGACAACATTCCTTTACTACAAAATTTACAGGGTTGGAAAACATGAACTATTTGGAACTATTTAGAAAGTCTACAGGAACTGTCATAATATTTTGTTTCTTAAAGGTTACTAAGAGGTGATTCTTGTCTGTTTTCTAAGACAATGGGGCAGATTAAAAAAAAAAAAAACTTGCTCTCACAGTAAGTCACTTACTCCAAGACTTACTCTCAGGGTATGCGAATTACACTGAGAGCAAGTCTTTTGGAATCTGGTTGCTTGGTTTAAGGCTGTTTACATAATGGCCTTACATTGAAATAAGTCACTTACACTGATAACGAGTCTTTTGGAATCAGGGCAGATGTACATTGGAGTGAGTCACTTAAACTAAGACCAAGCATCTTAGAATCAGGCCCAATGTCTGATCTGGTTCAGTTTGTGATTCTATAATTTACCACTAGGGGCAGTGCTAAAATCAGATAGGGGAACTAAATACTAGAAATAAATACCACTAATACAAAAAAATAAAAAGTGCACTACATGACACTGTAAATGATTATGAAATAAACATCCCTTTAAAATCTGAATAAGTCATTATCCTCCTTCAGCTCTACCCTTTGTATGTGATTGGGTAACAGAAAAATATCAATCTGGGATTACACAAAACGGACCTTTTAAGCACTAGGTCATAAGCATGATAATCAAACCTATGAACATTTGAACTTGATAAAGATGTTTAAGAAACCAGTTGAAGGAAGCAATAGGATGCACCATGTGATCCATATGAATAGTTTTTAGATGTGGAAAGAGGAAATATAAAAAAAAAGGAACTATGAAATATCTAAAGCACCAAGACTTGACGTTAGGTTATTTTGCATGGTGATAAGAGAAAAATTCCATGCAGAATGTTTGTTTGGAAAAGACTATTGAAAAAAAGTTAAATACTGTTATAACTAACTGTGATGTCCCGACTCTGGGCCAGTAATCAAGGAGCCTGAATCCTCACCACTGGCACTGGAGAGGGGCATTCACTTGGAACAAAAAGGGATATGCCCAATATTTCCAGATCCAGCCATTTGCATTAAATACAGTTTCTCTTACAAGCACACAGGGAACACATTCAGTCTGGGGTCTGAGTTTCTCTATCTGTCTCCTTCCCAGTAAGACTACCCACTGGCACAGCTGTAATGCTGAGTCCTCAGCTGAGTGTCCAGGCCAAGTTCTCCAGCACCCTCTCTGTGAAACCAGTGTTTTGTGTCCCTGCTCCAAGTAGCTGACATGCACACACACACACACACACACACACACACACACACACACACACACACACACACACACACACACACACACACACACACACACACACACGCACGCACACACACACACGCACACACACACACGCACACACACACACCTGGGAAAGGCTGGCATGGATTTACTAGCTATGCCCCCTTCTGCCCAGACTATAAGATAGTTATACTGCCATCAAACACCCCAAAGCCAGCTACTCTAAGGCTATTGCAAGGGTACCCAATTACACTGAGTGAAATTAATATTAATACAAATGGTAGTTTGACCAATGCAATAAGGCTTCCAGGAGTGATCACAGTGTCACCAAATAGATATTAAGTCCTCTCAAAGTTTAAAATATTCTCTAAAGGACCAGCCACAATGCAAAGTTGAAATATATTTAATAATAATTAATAAAAGAACATGAAAATACTAAATATCTGTTTATAATAAACACCAGATTTTCAGTCACAGGAAATATTAAAAAATAACACTGGTGGACAGGTCCACACAGTTATAGAAGGACAATATTAACTAATCTCACTATATTCTCCTGACTGATTTAAGCAATCATTATTCCCTGGTTACTTACTAGTGCATGGCAAGATGAAGTAGGTGAGATATCCTTCTTTGTCAGGTTACATTACATAGTGCCATGAGACTTCAGTCTCGCCAAGTATTAAAATATCATTTTTAGTGATGGATTACAGAATGACATCATATACATCTGGTCATCTGACTTCTAGTTCCCATGCAACCCCCCATTGCTAGAAACTGACAGGATTTAGCACCTATGTGTCAATAATACTAAGACAAAGAGATCCTTGCTAAGATCTACTGCAGCTCCTGAAAGTCAAAAAAAAATTTCAAACCTCCACTCTTCTACAGCAGCAATTAGTTCACCCCAATAAGAATGCAAGAAGCTCCCCAGTACAAACTTTTTGTCTCTGACTGCATTGAGAACTGTAAGATACAATCTTTATAGCCTAAGTTAAGCAATTTACTTTCTTACTATTTTCCAAACTCAGGTGGATTGAGATTAGCCTCTTCTCTTCTAGTATCCTCTATTATAATATATACATTTCAGCAGTTACAATAATACATGTACATTTTCCCTCTGTTCAGCAGGAAACACTGTCGATACATTTTTAACACAAACAACTCTACAAATACATTTTCAATACAAGCATCTGTACAAATCAGTTTGATTTGAAAATATATAATTCTTTACTGAATTCCAGCTAGCTGTGCTGGCATATGCTGCACATCCACTGCTCTACTTCTCCTGGCATATCTGGCAATACCTCACATTGTCACTCTAACATTCATGATTCACTTCACATTAATAGACAAAAGGCTTTAAAATAAGCTTTAACAATAATGAATACTATGGGGTTACAATCTTTTTCTGCTTATGTAAAACAGTCCTGTGGAATTAGGCTTGTTTGTATGAGATTAATGATCAACATTCTCATAAGCAATCACTAGTGTGCAACTACTGTGTTTTGCTCTTGAGGATTAGGTTGCAGTATCCGGAAAAATTCTTCTTCCTCTAAGCTGCAACAACTTTAGAGCAAGTATAAAGAAATAGTGGGGGAGGAGCTTTTCCCTGCAAAAACATGTTTTACTTATTTTTCACTTGTAAATGCTGCTCTCATTTAAGTGATAGCAAAATTTTGTGATCACAGTTGCATGCAATGATCACAAAAAAGTTCAGAGCTTGTTATGGAGCCCACAGCTGGCCTGGAAAGCTATGTCCTCTAAAAATAAAAAACAACAAATGACCAATTATTTTAGGAAAATGTTTTCCTAATATAGCAACAAACTGTAATGCTGTCCTTTCAGCACCTTACTGTGATATGAATCAACAGAAAGAACTATAATTTGGCAAAACAATTACTTTATTTTGTTCATAAAATGAAAATAAATGGTTTGCTTATGCTGCAGACATGCTTTGTCCTGCAAAATTTCATTTTAGTATGAAATGTTTCACTTTCAACATTTAAAAAAATGACCACATCTAAAAATTGTATTATTTGTAAGAACTTCTGGAAAATATATGAATATAAAAAGAATGAACCTGTCAGAAATGTGAGATAAAGGCTTTGATACTGTGATTTTCCATTCCACGGAAGCTGTAATAAAAATACAAAGGATACAGTGAAGAGAAAAAGACCTACCCCGGGATTCATGAAGCTTGCGCCAGGCGCATGCATAGCATAGGCATTAAAACACCAAATATGGCCGCCGAGCGATTCAGGTACGATACAATTCCACGTGCACTACTGGCGTGCGCCAGATCTGCGCAGCCCCCGGCGTAGGTATGCAAATCACCCAATGTGCAGTGTCGCACCATGCAAATGAAGGCATATAGTGATTCATGAAGTGGTGCAGGCGTAGCATACGCCCACGGAAATGTAAACCAAAAAACACAGTTTACATTTTCCCAAACAGAACATCGGAGCTATGGAAGAGGGCCAGACCCAGGTATCACAACGTTAACATATGCCAATGGCGAAATACACAGCCAATGGCATAAGAAAAGATGCACAACACATAAATAACAACATTTAATGTCATGTCCACAGTAACGCACAGCATAACCACAGGCCATGTGTGCGGAAGCTGTAACATAAAGAAATAATATAAAAATGTCATAAAATCGCAACGTTATAGAAATCAGGTTTACAGCATAATACACAATGGTAGGCATGGAACACCACAACCAAGGTGCACAGGTTGCTAAGGGCTTGCGATAGTGTTCGGCGCGGTAACTATGAATTCGTAGTCAATGCCATGCAAATGAGGCAGATAATACTGAATCGCAAATGTCCCACCAGATGAAGGTTGTACCATACAGCGCAGCGGTATAACACCGAGGATTGGCTCAGAAGAGATACATGACATCAGCAGAGGGGTGTGCCACCGTAGCACAAGCACATTGGAGCATTGCAAATCTGGCCTGTCCATTGCTAAGCAAAGCTGCAGGACAGGGGTGGGGAGGAATCGTTTAGCTGAGAGCATACATAGTGGCCAAAAGCGCATGTGTACGAGGATGAAAACGTGCCCGAAACCCAGTAATCGGACGCACGTGCCGCAAACAATAGCAGAAACAGGAAGGTCAGGGGAAGAAAAGAAGGAAATGCGGAAGTAGGGTAATTGGAGTACTAATGAGCAATCAACACCAATCAAACCACGAAGGCCAATCGACGGCAGCTGACAAGTCCGCTTGCAGAAACCTGCAAAACAGGATAGGGGAGGCATTTGAATGCAAAGAAAGGAGGGGAGGTATTGGATTGCAAAGATAGGAGACCTGACACAGCAGAGCAAAGCAAACTGACAGCAGACCGGCAGTAGCACACATAACGCAAGATATGCCAGGTCCAGGAAAGTACAAATGAAAGTAGGCTGCATGATGCACGCCAGAAAATGGTAGGTGCAACGCGCAGAAATGTAAAGGGAAGGACAAGAGGTAATCCACGGCAGGCAAATGTAATTCAACACCAAAGGCACCACAATAGTAGTTCCGGCAGTAAAACACATAAGATAACCTGTAGCTACGATCGTACATACACACCCTATGACATCATCGTTGTTCACAGCACAATAGTATAAAGTGTGAAAGCACCCAACACACACCTGTGTATTCCCAAACACCGCACCATAGGTGTAAACACACGGGGAACTTTTAAAATGTACATGTTGGGAGCTGCCATAGCTGTGATTCATCAGCATGTGTCAGAGACTGACGGTGTTGTGGAGGATGATGCCGACAACCACTGCAGGCCTCGGAGGAGAAGAAGAGTGCTCAGACCAAGGGTAACCTACCAGGGGCTACATGACCTGGAGATAGTAGAGCGTTACAGGGTGGACAGGGACATCTTACAGCAAATAGTGGAGCTGTGCCGGCCACGCCTGAGAACCAGAAACAACAGAGGGGAACCCATACCAGTGGACACGAAGGTATGTGTAAGCCTGCGAATACTGGCCACAGGTACCTTTCAAAGGCCAACTGGAGATATAATGGGTATCTCACAGGCATCAGCATCCAGGGTACTACACTGGTTCCTGGATGCCATGTTACCACATGCCAATGAGCAGATATACTTCCCCAGAACTCAGGAGGAGTTGGCCAGCAATATGCGCCACTTCCACCATGTGGCACAATACCCGGAGGTACTGGGTGCGATAGACTGCATGCACATACAAATCAAGTCACCACCCGGTAAGCAGGGTAGGCGCTACATAAACCACAAGGGATTCCACTCCATCAACTGCCAGGTCGTGTGCAATACCCAGGGAATTATCATGGATATGTGTGCTGGCAGCCCTGGAAGCTACCATGACTCCCATATCTGGCATGCCTCACAGCTGTATCAGGTATTTGTCAGGGGGGACATCCCACATGGCCATCTCATGGGGGATGCTGGCTATGCACTGGAGCCATGGATGATGACTCCCATCAGAAATGCACACACACCCATGCAAGAACGCCATAATGAGGCACACGCACAAACCAGAATCATCATAGAGCGTGTGTTTGGGATGCTGAAATCACGGTTCCAGTGCTTGGATACATCTGGTGGAGCCTTGCAGTACTCTCCAGGCACGTGTGCCCACATCGTCATAGTATGTGCCATGCTACATAATATGATCCTGCAGAAGCAGCTGCAGCAGAGACAAAATGGTGAAGGCCCTCATAGCCCACCGCAATTGCCAAGGCCATTACAGGCACAGAGGGATTCAGACCATGAACACACTGTGCCAGCCCCAGTAGGCAGACGGAGGTGTGCCCAATATGCCTACACCTTGGCAAAGAGGGAACATATAGCACATACTCTGACAGTGTAGGCCCCTATGGACTGACACCTCTCCACCTGCACACAGTAAAATGGATGGCACACAAATATGACCACCTGTAAATTGTAATGTATAGGTGGCCCAATGTGTGACTCCTACATAGGCAGCCCTCAAACATTGTAAACACAACAGCCAGTGGAACACGGAATGCCAACACCTGAACAGTACATGAGTCTTACAGCATATGGTGGTGCTGTGTGCCTGTCATGTTCCCCGCCAGATATATATATATATATATATAGATATAGATATATATATATATATATATATATATATATATATATATATATATATATATATATTTATATATATATATATATATATATATATATATATATATATATATATATATATATATATATATACACACACATATGCATATATATAATACAGATAGAAAGGGCAATAGAGGGATATATGGTGATATAGATGGATTCAGCGATATCTGCAAATATAACAGATAGTTCAACGACATTCATAACATCCTGGAGGTACAAATAAATAGAATACCGCCAACCATGGAATGTGTAACATACCGACATGCGTAACCACGAGGCTGAAAGACCGATAGAACACAGTACTGGAACAGTACATCCGCGAGTAATAGTATGATGATATGAAGTGACAGCTAGTCACCGCTGCCGGTGTTGCGGTCCACGTAGGTACTGTGTTCAACTGTGTCTGTGAGTGCCGTAGTCTGTGTAAGTGTGCGTTGAGGGTGCCGTGTGCGTCTCTGTGTGACTGTAATGTGTGTGTGTATCCACAACATGTGTATGTTGGTGCCAAGTCAGAGGCAGATTAGTATGGTAGGTGTGGGTATATCTAGCCGTAGGCATACGGTTACTACCTGTACCACAGTAGGAGGGATAGCCCCACCCTGGGCAGGTGTGTCCTGACATAAAACAGTACAAAGGGTAAATGTCTGAGATGGTAGGACATAAATATGTCCCATATATAATGTAACAGTCGTATTTAATAGTTATGCCTGTAAGTAAGAAACTTAAATGTTACATGCAATATGATAAGTAGCCAAAGTCACACAACAATAGGTATGTAGTGAGGATAAAAGTATGTGCTACCTGTGTACTGACTGTGGCTATGTGTTGGCCTGTAAACACTGCTTAGTGTCCCACAAGTGTCCAACAATGACCATATGAAAAGGTGGCAACCCATGGCAAACAGTCTCTTTTAACAACACAACCACAATGACTGCAAATATCTGGGACAGAAATACAAGGGATAGCTGTCACTTACACATATCCCCTGATATATCGCTGCAATTACAGAGGTATACAAGTAGCAAGCTCACCTGCAGACAATATAGAAACCAATTAACAACGGCCCAACGTACAATCCCGTAACATAAGTCTACTTACTGTTAGCTCTCTAATTAGGGATGGAGCCCACACATATATATATACGGATTATGTAGAAAAGGCCCACAAACCGTATATGTTACGTACAACCACCGACATCCCCCACACTAGAAACTAAAGCAATACAAACTGTAATAGCAGCACAAACATCCAGTCAGTCAATTACATCTGCAGAACCCTCAACATACCATGTGAGAGACACAATTAAAGGCGTCATGCAAAATTGCAGGCGTTGTATAATGGAACAAACAGCTATGTTACAGGTTTGGATTGCAATACTCCGTTATCAGACGTCGGGATGACAGGTACACCCACATGTTGAACCAAATACTCTACCTGTCACACACAATCCACAGGGGACATGAATCCAAACTATACTTGTCTCCATGCATAGCAGTTGCAGTTACACATAACAAAACACAATACAGACCGTCTCCCCGAAGGTAGGGCAAATAGGCAACGCCCAAGTGGAGAATCCAATTATACCCCACTGTCGCCGCGTAATTGGCAAATGGAGTAGCTGCACAGCTGATATGCAAGTAATTAGTCACTCAGGAACACCAATTGGTGGGATGAATCCACATGTTTCAGGTATCGACGTATATAAGGATGACTTGCCAGACATTCAAACCGTATGCTCATACCGAATAACAGTTGAAACACTGTGAGAGAGATAGAAACGAAACGCCGTAATGACAACAAGGTATGTAGAACGCCTGATATGTAAGGTTATGTATAGCATGATCTGTATTAATTAGTTTTACTGTATGTATAGCCCGGTTTGCATTAATTAAACGTGTCCGCAATGCATAAAGTGGGGAAAGGTATTTATGTAGTAATGTCTTGCTGAGCATACTAACGCTTGTGGAAACTGTGCGTCCAGCAGTGGGACACAAGGTACACAGCACAGATACCACAAGCGATGCTACATGAGGGCATTAAACAGAACAATGCCATACAATCCGCCGTCAGAGGTAGGGTATGTCCAACAAGGACGTGCCATAGCAAGGGATAGTATATGTTGATATACTGTCACAGCACGCATGTGTATGGGCATATAACGTTAATGACATATGTAAGGTGGTCTCGCTGTGAAAGTATGCTTTGCATTATGGGATACTATGTGAAATATGTGTAATGTATAGTATTATAGGTAGATATGACAGATATTCTACACAGTATAACAGGCATATCATGCATACCACAGTTATCGTCTATTGGTATGTACAATAACAGGATACATATGGCCTGTAGGTATGGGACATAGTAATAGCATGATAGCTAATCTAAATGGAAGGGCTACCAAGTAACCATGCACAAAGGACATGTAATAGCTGCACAAGTCCATAGTGGGGTACTATGCAGTCTGGCAAGTCCATGTGTAAGCACAACTACAGTGTTCACACTAGTGGCACCTCTCCAGGGTAGTGTCCTGTGAACAGCAGAGCCAGGTGTCACCTGCACCTCTGCACTGTACAGCCACTGCAGTAATCCCAGGCCTACATGTGTCTCCCAACCACCAAGGGAGGTATCACATGAACAGTGCTACTGAGTGTCCCTGCGTGATGTACATAGGACTTATGTTCCACAGCATGGTGAGTGTCCGGTTTGGGAATGTAACCCAGAAGCACATCCCACTCATTGTGGCGTGTGTGCACATATCCATGAGCATGTTGCTCACAGTGGCCTCTGCTTATGTCGCATGAGGAGTATATCCATCAATAATGTTGTGGACATGGGCCCTGTCTGATCAGCAGAGGTCACCCCTGAGTATGTAGTATGCAAATGTGTACAGATGTGGTATCCGTAGTGCAGCCGCATATTTAAACTGTCGGAGCTCAGTAAACATCATGGCGTGTTAATGTTGTGGCATGTAAAGCTGTAGCTGTTGTGTAACGTACACCCTAAATGGGGTGGTGTACCCTTGAATGTGTGTAGATGTCTTGAGTTCAGAGGTACAATGGGTGCCTATGTACCAGCTACACACCCAGTACAGATAGGTGTGGCCACATAGAAGGACATCCATGCCACAGTGGCAATACGGTAACCACAGGAGTGGGTGAGACATATGTGTGTACTGCAAACATGTACAATGTGATATGTATGTAGGGGACTACCATCCATGTGATAGTCAGTGGGTGAATGGTGTAATGCAAAGGTGATATGCATGCACCTTGTGTCATGCAGCTTGATGCCATGATAGTCATATTATGCATCTGCCACAGCGACACCCGTATGGTTGGAGTCAGTATCAGCTGGTGGAGCAATCATGGCGCTTGGTATGTAGGAGTTTGAAAGCTAGGCAGGGAAAGTCCTCTGTGCCAGCTTGTTCCATAGGGTAGCATATACTGAACATGAGGGGCCCTATGACTGAGGACCGTGGTATGCCAAATGTACCTGACATGTAGTAGGTACTATGGTATGCTGGCCTCACTGTGTGTCCTGTCCATGAGCCACATAGCATAACATCCTGAGACACAGGGTACGATGTGCAGGTGGATGTGTATGTTGTCAATACCAGAATGGGGAATGGTGCTGAAAGGCAATGAGAGGACAATGTAGGATGTGTGGACTCCCGTACCATCAGCAACTGCCCTGGTAACTGTATGAAAGGAGTTCACCATGTGTAGGGGCCATGCTCTGGCCTTAACAAGCCCAACCCGGGTGGCAGCAAAGGACGGGACCCCAACAATGTCTCTGAGAATGACGTCCTTGATGATGTGCCCCATAGCCATGCAGAACAGTCCAGTCAGGTGTGTAGGACTATAGTCCCACGCGTGCAATGCGGTGCCACCTGTGTGTAGTGTGATAAATGCTGCTGTGTGCCATTCAGGGGCTACAATGTCTGAAACAAGGTTATTACTGAATATGGTGGCCTAGTGGGGAGACATGTAATTCAGAGGTTGGTGGACATCACAGCCTGGGACGTTGGAAGGTGACATGGGGCCAGTGTCCCAGGACATATAGAGTGTAGGACAGTACTGTGTAGGTGTGACCACAGGGACACCACAATGTTCATGTATGGATTGCGGCCCTGTAGTGAGTGAGAGGGTGTACTGTCAGCATTGAATCCATCCTCCAGCATGTTGCCAACTATACCTGGGTCTGCAATGTTCCTGAGTGACTGTTGTATGTGACAGCAGATGTGGGTGTTGCCATCGAATACTGACATACCACCATAATGCCTGGTGGTACACCCCGGAATGTGTGGCAGTCATGTTTACGTAGCTAATCTTGGAGTATGTGATGAGGGACCCTGTGGCCCCACCATGGCTGACCAGTGAGCCACCCCACACATGGGAATGTACACCACTGTGCAACAGCCTACATCAGTTGCTGTACATCATATGTCCATGGAACATGACCACCATAGTGGCGTCTGTTATCTGGTGTGTACCATCATGGCTCTGTGTGGAATAGCATGATCCATGCAGTTGTGTACATGCTAATTAAGTGCACTGGGGTATGTGTCAGCATTTGTATGTGCATTGTCCATCTGCACGGGTGTCACGATGTTAACAACTGCTGTCAGCAGACGTCTGTAGTAGGTGTTGTAGTACACATGTACTGTGTATGCTGTGATGGGTGTGTTGCTGGGATGTGGCTAACAAGGTCAATTAGCATATGTTCGGAATCCACCAATGAGGGGATAACCCCAGGTGTGTAATACCAGTCACATGGTGGTAGTGTTCATGCCAAGGGTAATGTAGGTCTTGGAGGTGGTGTGTATGGGTTGATCCAGCAGAGCGGAGGGTATGACTCATGGATGTGTCGGTACATGAGTGGCTATCCCAGTGAAATGTGGGGTAGTGTCAGTCACACATCAGTAGTAGCTGAGGCCCACTGTCCACTATACCAACATAGAAGGTATGTTGCCCGTGGGGTATGATGTTGACTCTGTCGCTTGTTACAATGTGCATAGCGGTCCCGGACACAGTTAGTTGCACGTGGAGCACCTCTGATGCATTGTGCTAAACAACTTGCCAGGATGTGTGCAAAACATAGTGGGATATGGGAACCCCTCAGCTGTGGGTGTGCCGATCCAGATATGTGCCTGAAAGGTATGGTCTGTCTATAACCTGTCATTGCAGGTGTGCTCTGCAGAGCCTAGAGGCAGGTCCCAGTCACTGCAGAGATGTTTGAGTGGTGCATTATAAGGTGTGCCTTGCCTGCGTGCATCACAGAGGAAGATGCAAGCAATGTGTCACATGACCCCATGTCTCGCCTGCCAGTTACCACCCTGCCGGTGACAGTTATTGGAAACTGTGCAAGACAGGCAGTATAGAAGCAGCAAGAGCCTTACATGTGAGCTGTACTCCCAGGGCTGACAGGTGCAAGTCATCTGTGCCACAGCATTGTGTTTGACCAGGACAGTCATAGCGGACAGATACCACATGCCTGTGGAATGACAATAGGAGCATAGGCAACTGTTGAAGTGACACAGTCAGTCTTTGTACATTGGTATTGTGTCCGGACGAATGCAAAATGCTCCCCAGGGCTAGGCTCACACCCTCAGGGCTATAAGACTGGTGAGCTATTGCATGTCCCTGCACACGTAGTCTGTGAAGTGGCATCACAGGGCAGTCACACTAACATGGCGAATGACAGACTTATCGTACCTGGTGAGGTGTGGCATGGGTGCATAGGTTATGTTGCAGAAGCAGTTACCCGACAGCAAGATGTAAACGACTAATGCCTTGTGTAGCCTGCTGTGCGGAACTGCAGTGTGACACCCTACAGATTCAGCTATGACTGGTGTGTTGTGAATGTTATAACTCACTATTGGCTGTATGTGGTGGGCACACATGAGTCTGTGGGCTATAAGCTGGTGATGTTGTCTTCCATGATGGGGGCTACCTCTGGTGCCTACAGTGAGTATGGAGATGTACTGCACAGGTTGTCCTCGTAGGTGTGGCCAGTGGTGTAGATCATGTGAGACTATGTGATGGGTGTGGTGTGTTGCGAATGTTACACATCTCCAAATGACTGTCAGGTGCAGTCAGGGTTGGTGACAGCATTACCCCCAGCCATAGCTGTCAGCCTCCTGTCCCCAAACTGAGGAACATTAGCCCTCATACCGTGTGACAAATGGGCGAAACGTGGAACACTTACAACTGGCTTACTAACAGCGTCAACTAGGAAGGGCATATGATGGCTAAAATAGGCTGGTCTTACGTATAAAAAAGATATTCCAATGAATTAATATGATTCCCATCTATTTAGCCATGGCTAGCAGGTAAACTATTTACAACAATGAATGTGTGACAGACCCTTCCAATGTGGAACCTTGAGGAACATGCACCTTTTAGAACCCCAAATGAGGTATGTTCCCCATAATGAGGTACACCTGAGAGCTATGGGCCCAGCACGGCTGCAGAAGTGCATCCCCCACAGGCTGTAGTGCCGTATGTTGGGAGGTGAGCATTGAATGTGTACATGAGACAATTGCTCTATTGCCACATGTACGGCATATCCCTCATATAGACAGGCAGTAGCACTGGTACGTGACAGTTGGACATGCCTGTATATACAACCATGTCCCACAGGATATGTGCGTTACGTGTGTACAACAGCTGTCGTACCTTAAGCAAGCTGGGAAGTGTAGGACAGCCAGTATACCTGTGGGAAATGGTGTGGAATGGGTGCTATAGTAATCAGTAGCTCATGACATGCTCACATGTTCTAAACAAGTGCCTAGCATGACCATACAATACAGATAGGGTGTTGGATAATATCAACCCACAAGTGGTGATGACAGTCATTTAGGGTGGCACCGCACTATAACCCTGCTGAGTATGGTGTGCATGTCCATGAACCATTAGCACTGTAGATGTTAGCAGTACAGGTGTACAAGACAGCACGGATATTTGATTACAAATACCTTTGCATGTCACAGGAGTGTTCACCAGTGGCCTGTTGACAGACTCACAACTACAAAAGGTGCAAGAAGTCTATATGACATATATCATGGACAGCCACCGTCCTAATACTAGGATCGCCACAGGCTGGACAGATCCCTGTGCCATATATGTGACATACTCCCGCCATACCATGCAACCCTGTCCATCAAAGCTGTACATGTCATCCCAGTCATACATGGTGTGATGGCCGCATGGTAGATGTACTATCAACTGATTGGATCAGTAATGTGGCACTGATGCACCTTGCAGTGGCACAATGGCTGTCTGTTACAGCGTGGAAACCGTGTCCGCACATGCTATGGTTGATGACCATCCCTGCGAATGTCGTCTGACTAGCCATTGTCCCATGTCTATCACATGTGCAATACAGGCAATCAGTGGCAGGATGTTGAACAGTTGTACATTGCTGTGTAGATGTATATGGCAAAACACATGCATGTACAGGTGTCCATGCGTATGTGTGCATTGTCACTGCTCAAGTCCATTACGGCTGTGTCTGTGTTGATATGTGACATATACACAGCATCCAGGTCAACAGTAGTACCGTGGACACATCGAGGCATGTGCAGATAGGTAAGAACACAAGTGCAGGCAAATAGACATGCCCATAGCAAAACAGCATTTACATGGAGTATGAACACTGTAATGAGGTGACACACATATATGGTGATGATATCCAATGCATAATGGGTGTGACATGTGTGATACAAACACGTCAGTTGTGTCAGTGTCATGATGCTTTGAAAAGATAACTGTGCAGATGTAGTAGATGTCATAGAAATGTATGTGCAGCAGTATCTCTGTACATCTCTGAAACTGTGACCTGTCACCATCATTATGTCTTACAGATAATGCCCCGTACACGCCTCCCAGCATACACCCACCAGGAGAATGATGTCCTCATCCCACAGCTCCATGACAACTATGACTTGTTGTTCAGCCATGTGCCACAGCATGCCCAGCAGCGGGATGACCTGTGGCAGGATCTACGCAGGAGGGTGAATGATGTGGGTGGCCATAACCACACCTACCAGCAGGTGCGCAGACAGTGCACGGACCTGATACGACATGCAAAACAGCGTGCCACTGCAATCGCCAGGGAACAAGGTGGAACAGGTGGTGGGCCACCAACCCAGCCCCCACTCACACACACCGAGGAGCTACTGGCCAGTCTGGGGACACCCAGGGAACAGCATCCAGAAACACTAGCTGCCATCATGGAGGTGGATGCCTCCCAACCAATGAGCCTGGAGTTGCCTGGTAAGTCAGTACTGCACATATGGCTATTATATCCCATGTAGTTGCATGTGTCACTGTACATTATGTAAAGTAACAACATATGCCAGGTATGTGGACACACATGCTGCATACTACAGTATGCTACGTTGTGTATGCACACATGTGCATACTGTATGCTATTACACAGGTGAATGTGTTCACATGCACAGTGCAACCTGTGGCTGTCATACAGTCATGGATAATGTTCATACTGGTGTGTCACCCCTATACAGGTACCTCTGGCATGCCGCACAGACATGGGTCCATTGCAGGTGAGACTGTCATCAGTATCAGGCATGTTACACTGTAGATCTATTTGCCATGTGGCCAGTTAACACTTGCATACCTGATGTTTGTTCCAGTCACAATATGCAGGTCACACCACCCTTCATTCACACACGCCACCCATGTGCAATATATACAAATGTAATGACACACAGACTTGAAATCATAGTACTTGTCATTGTGACATGTGTGGTCAGCTGTGCATACAACAGTGGAGGTGTTCTACAATGGAGGCATATGTAGTATGCATTGGAACAACATGTGTGGTACGCACACAGCACCACACAGTGAGCTGTGATATGGGCAGCCCACAAGTGTCACCATTGTGTCATATGCCCCTGCATTGGGTGCACACATTGTGATGTACCACCTGACATGTCCCAGACATGTAGTGTTCTGTCTGCAATATTGTCACACTATCGCATGACCTATACCCCACATACCAAACATACAACCCGTTGTCTGCATAGCCCTGTGGATTGTGACATATCTGACACATCTATGGGTTTATGTCATATGGGACAACACAGACATGTGGAAAAGATGCCCATCACACACAATTGGCCAACACATGTGCACACATGGCCATGGGGGATGGCCAGAGACATGTAGCCACACAGTACTTGGGATGTGTATACACCCTGTTGCACATTGTCCACACATGGTCCAATTATAGCCTTAGTTGACCGATTATACAGTTGATGTGGTACACTGGACAACCTAAAAGCCTGTGCACAGCTACTGGAGGTGTCACTGAAGTCTACCATATACGATCTGTTGAACATCACGACTGTGTTGCAGTTATGGCTATGCAATGTGTACATTTTATGCATTCTACAGCAACATACATGCCTCATGTTGCCATGCAATGGCACAGTGTCTGTACTTCACACTGTATAGCAATGTAGATGGCTCACACTACCCTCCCATGCTCATGCACATTTGCTAAACATGCATTCTATCTGTAGGGCATACACACAACACTGCAATGTGAAGCCCATTATGATGCTGTACATGTGTCAGGACACCATTGTGTCAAACATGTATGCATGCTAATGCACATGTCAGCAGATTACATGTCAAGGTCACGTCAGCCATGTGTACTGTTATCCTGTTCTGGGCCACATGGTGTATCACGGGGATGCATGCATACAACCATGATTGTGTGAACTGCATGGCTACTGATATGACACCTGCTTGCTGTAGTGTGCACCCCAGGGAGGTATGCTTACTAACACTATTAATGTCTGAGCTGCATGCCCTCTGCTGTATCGCAGGCATGCTGCATGCCATCTGACAAATCACATGCATGGTGTGTCTGTGTGTGTCTGTGTTTGTGTGTCTGTGTCTGTGTGTGTCTGTGTGTGTGTGTGTGTGTCTGTGTGTGTGTGTCTGTGTGTGTGCATCTGTGTATGTGTGTCTGTGTGTGTGTGTCTGTGTGTGTGTGTCTGTGTGTGTGTGTGTCTGTGTGTGTGTGTCTGTGTGTGTCTGTGTGTGTGTGTGTCTGTGTCTATTGTACTTTACAGTATTTCTTTGCATTCACAGGTGATGTAGGTGCGTTACCCTCCTGCGGTCCATCTGATGTTAGTGTCCCCACAGATACTAGCAGTGATGAACATATGCATGAGGTACAGGCAGGGTTGTCAGGGGCTGAATCTGTGCCAATGGTTACCATCCCAACTATGTCCCCCTCTTCCCCACACACAGTTCTGCTGCCAACACATACCGCATCACTGGTGGCCATAGAGGAAGGACAGTCAGCGTCTGTTGGCGTGGAACAGGAAAGTGTGGTGGCTACAGAAGGTGTGTCTACACACCATGGTGTCAGTGTAATGACTGCAGATGTGCCACACAGGCATGTGGCCAGTGCTGCTCATAGGAGGACCTCTGGCAGACATGCACCTGCAGGACAGAGCGCAGCAGCTGGTATCACCAGACGCATGTTCCAGATTGTAATGGCGGCACAGGCACATGCTGAATGGCAGAACAGAGAAGGGCAGAGGCTGCAGAGGGCTGCTATCCATACCCTAAATGACAACATCCAAGCATTGGCAAATGCTCAACAGCAGATTGCTAATGTTCTGGATAGGCGATTAAGTGAAATGGTCATAATCCTTGACCGAGGCATGGCAATCCATGAGCGGGAGCTGTCTGTGCTGGAACACCTGGTAGGAGTGAGGTTTAGGCCACGTGGACGTAGGCCAGCAACACCACCTAGTGTAGGTCGATGTGAGCATGCCACCTCACATGCCCGCTCCCATAGTGCCGGTAGCAGTAGCAGTGCAGCTGGTACTGCGCTGTCAATACCAGGACACAGCAGGCCACGTGGACGTGGCCCTTGACGGTCTCAGTGGGGACACGGTTCCAGTGGACATGTGTCGTCAGACAGTAGCCACTCTGTACCTCCACCTGGTAGTGCCCGTGCAACCCCAGGCAGGCACAGGTCACGTGGCCGTGGACGGACACAGTGAGCTGTACAACCTGCACTGTACAATCTGGGGCTGTCAATTATACCCCGTGTAGGCATCACAAATGGCAGAACTGTGTACACACATACACGCACACAGCAAACACAACTGTAGGGCTCCACAACATCCACATGCATTCTGCACAGACATGTCCAGTCAACTCACCGGCCCTTACACACACACATGATGTTATCCATTGGTGCAGCCTATGCCCCTGGCAAACATATCACCCTGTGCATATGATGAAGCCTGTGCCGCATCCCCGTCATCCACACCATCAGTGCAGGGTTATGCACAAATATTCTGATGCACAGGGTGAACAGCATAGTGAGAGGTGTATGTAATACCTATGTATGCATAGTGAGGGATGTGTATGTTGCAGTGGTTGTGTGTGAATACTGTGAGATGTGTATGTGACATAGGTTGTGTACTGTTGACATGCACCAGTCATACCATGTAGTGCAGGTGCAGCATGCATTGTGATGTGTTCATGGTATGTGTCTTGGTTACATCTGTAGCACCATGTTGGTTGTGATACCCTGGTTCCCTCCTATGGTGTACTTGCATGTGCCTACAGGTATCAGTGTTTGCAGTCCCCCACGTGTAACTGTGGATTACTCACAGGCATGTCTAGCAATATCAGCATGCTACATGTACCCTCAACCTGACTGTTGGACACACCAACATGACACAGATGTCTGCACATATACTGCACCTGACGCATGTGGTCGGTGCCACAGGCTACACTGGACAGAGACGTGACATACATAGCAGGACACATTACAGGTATGGTGACATGGTGCAGGGGTTGTACACAGCGGCCTGGCCAATGATGATGTGAGGTGTCACTTGGTAGCTGGAGGCCACACTGTGCAGCAGTAGGACCCTGTAACAGTACGGGAACATGGCCGCATTCACGGGGTGTACACCACTATAACGCACACCCCATAGTGTGCAGCTGGGGACTCTTGGCTGTGTGGTCATCACCTTCACAGTACTATGCACCCACATGACGTGTCACAGAGAAGGGACATGCACAGGTAGCCAGTATGGCTGAGACCTATGGCATCAACAGGGTTGTGCAATGCATCACCATTACGGGTTAGTCACCACGTGGGGCTAGTGATCATTTCCCACTGTATATTAGCATACACCCTCACACCAAGCACCAGACATACATACAGACACACGCACACTGTGGTGACCACACATGTGTATACGGACAGCCAGCGTGTGTGATGCACCACACCGGCCGACGTCATGCTTCCCACACTGACGTATGTACAGATCTCTACAATGGTGTACAGGGATGTGTAGCAACTGGGACATATTCCCCACAATATGTGGCATCCCTGGTCACACATTCTGACACACATGGCAGTGCTGGGAATGATACACCTTCCATATGATGACACGTTTGATAGACATGCAGCAGTATTGATTGCATTATGTGTACCAACGCTATATCTGGCAGATGTGCTGCTATATGCACACGGGAGGTTGTAGGTGTTACAGGTGCCATGTGACATATAGTTGTTAACACCTGACCGCTGTGTATGCATTATGTCAGCACCGTCACGTAACAGTGACATAGCGTACTGTTTGCACATGGCATGATAGGATGGTGCGTGACACAACTGTGAGCCACCTCCTGCACACATACATCTAGACAGGTGGTTCACCACGTTATGTACACACATCCCTCCATACGTGCTGTTTGTATGTCACTGTATACAGGTGTCAATGATGGGTCTGCATTGCATCTGCATGTCGTAGGTAGGTGCAACTGCATTACGGACATCGGTCACTGCACATGCATGGTAGCTGCATGCACAGTACAGATGTCACATGTTTCTCCTGTTGCCATGTTTGTATGCATTGCTATTATTGGACATGTGTGTTGATATACATAACACATGGACTGTGGTATGATATCACGGGTGTCACAGGCAACCAGTACAAGGGTATGTGTCCCGGTCAACACTGCTACCCCCTGTAGTGTGAGCATTCAACAGACATGGGCCCACCTTCCATTTGTGTGTGTAGCATTGATTAGGCCAGTGTTATGCATGTGGTACATCAAAGGCTATGTATGTATGTGTTGTGTGTGCAGTCCATGCACACATCCACACAATCACATGTGTGACATATCAAGATGTGTGTTCATTGGTGTACAGCAACAGTCAGGTGTCACAGCTGTGTAAGGGCCGTGGTATGTGTTGAGCCGACCTGTTCATGTATACTGGTATCATTGCAATGCATAACACCTGTTGGATCCCTGTTGGTACATGTGTACTCTGCACAGCTGGTGTACACCGCTGTACAGCCCAGTGGTCATGTGTCACATGGTGTTGTGGGACCGTAAGGCTGTGTAGTGCTGCACCGACGACATGGTGCTGACTTGACAGCTACAGTGTACACTGCAGTGTGTACGTGTGTGACCTGCACCTGTGACAGTTGTGATGGCAGCTGTGTGTGTACAGGTCACTGCATGTGTGACCGCCCTGTGCGTGAGGACAGTTTTACCTTACTGTGCCCTTCTGTACTGTGCCCTTCTGTGTGTACACTCCATCTGCATGCAAGATGGCCCTTTGCAACTGCTAAGTGTGTGAGCATGCCCAGTATGCTGTTGTGTAGATGGACACACAGTACATTCCAGACTGCGCCCTTCCGTGATTAGACTCCGTGTGCATGCAAGTTGGCCCTTTGCAACTGCTAAGTGTGTGAGCATGCCCAGTATGCCGTTGTGTAGATGGACACACAGTACATTCCACACTGCGCCCTTCCGTGATTAGACTCTGTGTGCATGCAAGATGGCCCTTTGCAACTGCTAAGTGTGTGAGCATGCCCAGTATGCTGTTGTGTAGATGGATACACAGTACATTCCACACTGCGCCCTTCCATGATTAGACTCCGTGTGCATGCAAGTTGACCCTTTGCAACTGCTAAGTGTGTGAGCATGCCCAGTATGCTGTTGTGTAGATGGATACACAGTACATTCCACACTGCGCCCTTCCGTGATTAGACTCTGTGTGCATGCAAGTTGGCCCTTTGCAACTGCTAAGTGTGTGAGCATGCCCAGTATGCCGATGTGTAGATGGACACACAGTACATTCCAAACAGACGTGTGATACTAAGCATGTGGGCATGGCCATTGACATCCTGTATAGCCATGGTGGTCATTCAGGCAACCGATGTCCATTTTCAATGTCACGATGGATGCCTATATTGAACACACTGGTTGCTCTCTCGAAGGGTGTACTGTCTGTGGCGCATCCCGTATCTATTTAGTGTTGTAGTGCTCCGTAGATATTTAGTTGGCCCGATGACAGCACTGCCGTGTTTGTGAACGTCTATCTTGGGACAGTAATATGCTTTCAGACTGCTCACTCTCTAAACATTCCCTATCGGCATCTTTGCCTTTGCGGATGATGTCACCCATCTAGAAGTATGCCTCTGGGAGTGCTGTGTTCAGTAATCTCGGTAGCGCGTTCTGTAAATGCGTAATGCTGTAGTGTGTTAAAGTAGTTAGGTGTATGTTCAACTCCCGGCCCTTCCAAGTGTGCATGTGTGTGTGTGTGTGTGTGTGTGTGTGTGTGTGTGTGTGTGTGTGTGTGTGTGTTTCCAGCTGCCTGGGGCAAAGTAATGCTTTTAGATGCCTCACAACACATACATTCCCTATCGGCGTCTTTGCCTTTGCGGATGATGTCACCCACCTAGAAGTATGCCTCTGGGAGCGCTATGTTCAGTAATCTCGGTAGCACGTTCCGTAAATGCGTAATGCTGTAGTGTGATAAGGTAGTTAGGTGTATGTTCAACTCCTGGCCCTGCCAAGTGTGTGTATGTGTGTGTGTGTGTGTGTGTGTGTGTGTGTGTGTGTGTGTGTGTGTGTTTCCAGCTGCCTCGGGACACAGTAATACTTTTAGATGCCTCACAACACATACATTCCCTATCGGCGTCTTTGCCTTTGCGGATGATGTCACCCACCTAGAAGTATGCCTCTGGGAGTGCTGTGGTCAGTAATCTTGGTAGCGCGTTCTGTAAATGCGTCATGCTGTAGTGTGATAGGGTAGTTAGGTGTAAGTTCGATTCCCAGGCCTGCCAGATGTGTGTGTGTGTGTGTGCATGCTCCCATCTGCCTGGGGACTCAGGTTATGCTTTTAGACACTTCGCAACACAGATATATCCTGCTGACGTCTTTGTCTTTGCGGATGTTGACACGCACCTAGTAGAATGCCTGTGTGTCTGCTGTGTTTAGTAATCTCGGTAGCGTGTTCTGTAAATGTGTCATGCTGTAGTGTGATAGGGTAGTAATGTGTAGGTTCGATTACCAGCCCTGCCACATGTGTGTGTGTGTGTATATATGTATATATAATCTGTTTTCTGCCCATAACTCTGCTCTTGCATGGACAGCTGACTGTTTCATGTATCACATATTTGCATAGCTTTCACATACCAATGGGGTATGTTGCAAATCCCAACATTGTCCATGCAACGTCCGTGTTATGGGCAGTGTTACACGCCCTTACAGGCGTTTGCTGTATATCTTGGCAGACATCTATCCTTGCTGTACTCTCACTGTACTCTTACACGCCAGAGGCTTCATGTATCATGACCTAGTTTTGATGTGTGTATGTCTATTTGTGCTGTGTGCATTGCTGTGGGTATGTCCCACTATCATCATTTGTAAAGGTGACAGCCCTATAGGTACTTCATGTAGACTGCTGTGTCATTTGACATGTCAGCACATACCTGCGGACAGTACTGAACGTCCTACTGCAGCGCATTTCATACCTTCTGCGTTATCTTGCAGTCGATATTGTTGTTTCCTCACACATGTATCTGTTTCTGTTCATACCACTCCACCTCCTAGAGCAAATTTCTGGACAAGGCCTTATCTGATAGTGGGACACATAGGGGCAGTACTGACATGTTGTTCTTACAAACGTAGATAGTTGGCAGAATAATAGGTTTTGCATTAGTATGGCTTTTCTGTCGGATTTGGTGTCTTAATCACGTTTGTCATTATTTCATGACTTCAGTTATCAGGAAAGTGCCAGAATGTTACTGATGTTACATGGAACACACCAAACATATGAGGCAGAACTCTGCACATTCTGCGTAAGTCTGTACAGTTGCGAAGTATGTGTCTAATACAAAATATCAACTTTCTGACACCAATACACACACTGTATGGCGGCATCACAGGCCACATGCCATTACATTTATATTGCAGGACACACCCACCCAGACAGTTGTATTCCTCACACAGGCCAACAGCTGCTTATCCACACTAATTGGTCTATCATGTACCGTATGTGTGCGCCGGTATTTGCGCTTTCCATCAGTGGCAGAGCTCACGTACGAGTATGGGGGACTGGACATTGTTACGGTGACACTGCATGACACCCTGAGGGACACATTACATTTGTATCTATTAACCTTCCACATTGACATTCACAGGGCATACATTGTCATTTACATTTGTCGGAGTACATGCGTATGACTTGTACATGTTTTCTCATTTGTCCTGATGCCTTTCTTCTCACCTGTCCACCTAGTATCACTAGTTCTGTACATGTATTTTGGACAGGTTACCTTCATACCCCTAACCTGTACACATTATGGGTAAACGCCCTGACGTTTGACCTTTGCCCTTGTTACATTTGTCATAGTAATGTGCCTTTCTGGTAAATTGCTGGCAAGGCATTACGAATTGTGCAGTTAGATAATAGTGACTGACATTTCCATTACATGATTAGTAACACTCATAACGTACGTATTCCTGGCTACGCCAGTATTCTCACAACGTTCTGACTTTGTTTGGGGTATATCTAATATAGTTCCTATTTGTATTTCATGTACTATGCCTTAGTGCAGCTGTGTTATTCTGACAGTTTGCCAGTTATAGGTACCATCTTGGTCGTACGCATGTCCATCCATGATAATTGCCTACATGACACTGATATAAGGCCCTACATATTGCCAAAATGGTTTACGCAATATCCAGTGGATGGTTTGCCCCATTATTGAGAATATAGGCGTGTGCTATACCCACATCACTCCCATGGGGCGGGCCTACGAAATCTCTACCAAACAACACCTAGGCCCATTTCTGCATACCCATGATTCCCATACCTGACAACCCTCTACAGTACCCATTACACATGTTTAATTTGTGTGGTACTGAAGTGTGTTGACACTTATATGCACTCGCCTCTCTCCGGATATCAGTTCGTACATCATACATTCTATCGACACATGTGTCATCACCCTTGCACCTGATACTGTTGCATGTACAGCTATATCGTATTTGCTGAGGTCACTTATTTTGTGTCAATGTCGGTTGACACTACGTATGGATCAATTTTTGGAGTCCTGCAATGGACACCTATCTGCATGTTTAAAGTGTAGAACTTGCTGGACTGTCACTTTCTGGCCAATGGTTTGGAATGCAGCGGTTTATTCACCTTTCATGCATGTCTGTTTGTCTACCCATATTAGCTATAACGTGGCCTATTTATGTACATATGTCATATCTACGGGACATAAGTCTGTTGTGCATACATATATACATGTGCAATCCTCATTTAATAACTTGCTTTGGTTTACGTCTGTGGATTATGTGTATACACATATATCTATATCCATACCATACCTTTCCACTGTGCAGATTGTCACAGGGTGTACAGCTGGTTGCCTCTTTATCTCCGGTGTGTTTTGCATAAACCTGTGTCTATCTGGCAATGTAGTGGCATTTCATTTGAGACTTATGGTGGGGAATTCTGGCAAGCAGTTCAGGTTACGACTACATACCCTTCAGAGAATCCATGCTACTGACACACCCGTTATTCTATCCACTTTCTATGTTTGTTCTGGCACATATCTGGGGTTTGTCCCTATTTGTACCTGTAGTTTGCATGGCTTGCTCCGGTTTCATACTTTACGGGGTTAACAGGTTTGAGCCATGTATAACTAACATGGGGGAAACAGCATTCATTTACTATGCTGTGAGCGGATCACACACGCACAGGCGCACTTGCATTTCCTTATTGTGGGTTACGCGCAGGCGCGCATGCATATCCTTATTGTGGGTTACATATGTTTACTAAGTCTTTGTGCTTACGTGGGCTTTATTACTTGTGACAGTACCAGTATATTATCTGTAATCCGGTTAATGGACGTATGCGAAACACACGTTCACCTTTACATATTTAACCGTCTGTACAGCACAGACGCATTCATTACACTTTCACATTATATTTGCTGTAGTCGTAGTTGAACCGGGACTGCATTCATGTTGGCCGGATGCTGTAACCACTATACGTTTGGTGTTCTGACTCATTTATATGCATATCCATAGTACATAGCTACATTAACATATGCCTCACCGCTTCACTTACGACACAGGCATCCATTCTCCTGCTGGGAAAAATGCGGTACTACATGTTACACATTCCCTATTCCCTACTGCTCTGGACCCAAGCTGCATATTTAATCACTGCAGGGATATTCAGAACCTAAAGGCTTACAGTCCTGACACATACAGGTATTTAATTGTCAGGGTGTTCATGTGGTGATCTGGGTTTAGGCTTGTCCGCCTGGTGAACGGAACTGCCCTGACCGTGTTCAAATGTCAGACAAAGCACATGGACAGGGTTTGTCCATTTTAAACATTTTATCTGTGTTTACAGACACAGGTGTTTGGGAACCTGTCAGCAGCTTATGATGTTGGCAATACATAATATGGGTGGGGGTGGTTACAATACATAATCCACGGTGAGTGGTGTTCCCATTCACATTTGACTATTTCCTGTATTCATTCTTACGAGGGTTATTATTTTGCACATGACTTAACTATGAATTAACTACAGGTATGCAGTAGTACAGTCAACATATGTGACGGTTTGTTACAGTATAAATGTATGGACCTCTGTAATACTGGGGACTACCCCACATCCTTCACAACATTTCATGCTTATGTACATACTATTATTCTGTGAACTTTCGAAGTTTGTGAGAGCAGTAATTATATCTGTCCCTATTTGTCCACCCATCCTTTTAGGCTTTGTCCAGATTTTGTTGCTGTAATAGGTTGAGAGGTGGTGTCGGTATGTGATTGAGTTGAATATATACTGTCGATAATTCAGTGGGGAGTAGGGTTACCACTTGTTCCTCTTTGCGAGGGGATGTCCCACTTTGGACAGTTGTGTCCTGCAACGACACCTAAGACATGGCAAATGTCCTATGATTTTAAGACAATAATATATTTCTTATTTTCTTTACTAGTTGCATGATACAGGTATTTTGTATCTGGTACACATAACTATTATTTGGGATAGCATAAGCTATACAAATGCTATGGAATAAGCTTTTATCTTGGCATACAAGTGTAATTCTGTCCTTTGCACTGGCCGGGGGTATGTTTTATCCTGAAAATTCTCACATTTCTACAAGGGATGTCCCACCTTGGCCATCTGAACAGGTGGCAACCCTAGTGGGGTGACCTGCATGGTGGACAGCTCTTCCATCCTGCGTAGTATGTTTTGCATGTCTGTGTAGAAACTGAACAGTACCGTGACTACACTTACATGTTTTGTCCAGATGTGTACAGTACTGGACACCGTGGCGTGTAGACAACCCTGAGGTTTCAAAAGGTTACTTATCCCACGTGGGATGTACACACATTTTGCCGAAACATGAACACGCGGGCATTTGGATTTACATAACTGTGATGGGATGTTTACAAACGTGGGATACATATTTGCAATCCTGACACTGCCTAGGACGATACTTCCTACTACATATGGGGAATACTCGCTATGTGTAGGTGTACGTTTGTGCAAGGCTGGTAGCTGGATTTGGTGGACATTCGGACATGGGTGCAGGTTATGTGCTATACAGGGGTTGTTGCGTATTGCATTTGCATGCATGGGTTCTACTTTTGGATATCCCGGTTCTGCATATAGCATCCTATGTGTATGTGATGGTTACATTCCTGTTCATGTGTATAGCACATTTTAATATACATATGTTTGTGTGTGTTTGGTATACAATTTGGACTGTCAGGTTTCTTTACGGTTGCAATATAGCCACAACTGCCCAGCTGTGTACTATCACTACCACTGTGGGACTGCTGGTGACCATGCCCATGGGGCTAGATGTGCGTATTGGCGGCGCGCTGACATGATGTGTTTCACTTCCACTGGGTATGACTACTGACAGTGCAGTACATTACGGACACATGATTTTAAATATCATTTGTTCCATGGACTGAAACTCATATTGTGTTGCGTGCATTTCTGTTTGGTTCTCCATTTTGTGTGGCTGGGAACTGTCTTGCATGCTTTGCATACGTTTCATTATCCACGGACACTGATAGGTGCGATTACTATTGCAGGCAGGCTATAATATTCAGCAGTTTAGGTTGCTCATCGCCAGCCGACATTGACACGCCTCCGGGCGCAGCTTAGTAACGCCCCATGCACTCGCGCATGTGTCCTATGCATGTGGATGTGGTGGTGGCGCACCTTCATTAATACGCATATGGCGCTACTACACCATTTATACACCGCACGGCCGGCGCAGGCCTTACACTGGCCTTGCGCCGAGCTTCATGAATCCGGGGGCTAGTTTCAGAAATAGTTTACAGCATGCACTGATGGTTTGTGATTTACTAAAATATGCTATAGAAAGCCAAGGCCAGTGAAACTACCATTAGAAACAGCATATAAGTGCTTTACATTGGAAATGACATGAGATATGAAACCTGAAATAAAAAGTTGAATGTGACACTGATATATTGTGGACATACAATTAGTCAATTACACAAGAAAAAATGTGTTATTACAAAACAGTGGTGATTAAGACTGTGACAAAGGGAGATCCTGCCAGCCCAGCTCTCAGGAATTTTGTAAATAATTATATGTCATTTGTGAATATCAACACAATCTCATAAGATGCTTGTGTTATAACTGTATTAGAACTGTATGTTGTGTATATCAAACTTGTTTGTACAGACGTGTGTTGGAAAAGGTTTTTGCAGAGTGATTAAAATGTATCCACAGTGTGCACTGCTGGAATAGAACAGAAATGTACATGCACTATTGTAACTGTTTAAATGTATATATTTTAATTGTGGAAACTGGAAAACAGGAGATTAACTTCAGTCCAGCAAAACTTAAAATAGCTGAAATTAAATTACTTTACTGCTACACAATAAAAGATTATATCTTTCAGTTTCAATGCAGCAAGGAAACACAGTGTCTGTACTAGGAAACTTTCTGTATTGTCTTGGAAGTGTGTTATTGTTTTATGACTTCCCACATCTGCCAAAGTTCTGAGGAAAAGCCTTGTCTATGTATTTTTACAGGTAGATGCTAAATGTTACTAGCTGCCATCGATGGTTGTTTTGGGCCTGGGGACTAGAAGTCAGATGACAAGAAATTATATAATTCTGCAAGCTAGCCCAGCAGTAATATTTGGGATATGAATTTGAGGAGTCTCTTAGAGAGACACACAGCATTCTGTATTCTGTTTTGGACCTGACAACAACTAGAAGAGCCATTCATCACATATGCCTTGCTCTGATTAAGTAAGTTTCTAGGGAACAGTATAATTCTCCTGGATATAGTCAGTAGTATAGCATTTGTTTACCAGGAAAGTCCGACTGGAACAGAGCCCATTTTCAGCGGAAGCCTGGCGAGAAATGCTCCAGATGCATGTCTTTGGAATATAATTATTGGTTCCAAACTTTTTATTCAATATAAGACCCAACATTTTTCTTAACACTGTATTGCACACTGGCTTAAAAGTTAGGTATAATTTCCCAGCGATGTTTCAATGAGTTATACTGAACATACAGAGATCTGTTAATCTACAGTGATAGTCCAGATATTTGAAAGCTGGAGTTTGTTTCATTGATTTTCTCTTGATCTGATCCAACAACTGAAACTCTGCTTTATATTAGCCATAAAAATGAAATTGTAATCTAATGGTGGATGAATTAAACTGCTAAATAGACCATTAAGTGTTTTAGGATTCTTAGATGAGATAGTCATTAATGACAGGCCACGTTTTGCAGGCCTTTACCTAGTAAAGTATTTTCAGTGTATTATAGAGTGTTGTTAATCAATATACATAGATTGTTTATTCCTCTTACTTCTTCAAGATTAATACCGTTTAAGTGGACTTTCATGTCAGTGGCCACTTTAGACTTGTTAAATCATGTTGCTTAATCTCTTTGGTATGTATGGCTTGACATATAATGCATTTGTCAATTATTTCTTTATATGGTATAGTATCAATTACATTTGCAAGATCAAGATAATCAACATAAACTTTCAGATTTTCATGGGGTAGTTGCTGGCACCTCTTTAAAGACTCCCACATGTTTCAGAGAAGCAACATGTCCCCTTAATAAACCCACACCACACAATATCTAAAAAAGTCCACCTCATGTCTCACTTTGGACAAGTTCCATTATAGCTGTCTTCATTATTTAATATGGAGCATTCATCACTCCTCTAAACCCCCCAGTCCCACCTATACCACCTTTCTCCATCTTTATAGACTACTGTTTGTTAGATTATGGACTTCCATTTTAAAGTAGTTATTAGGCATTATGCAGACTAAAAGGTAAAATATGTAGTGTCAGACATTTTAGAAAAGACAGTTAAAGCAGAAGGGAAGAATAACCTTGCTGGTCAAGCATAAGAGATAACAGTTCCCAAGAGAAGCTACAGACTGTTCTTTTTCTGTTCTCTTTCTCAAAGGAAGAATCAAGAAAATGTTAGATAATAGGATAGCTAGGCTCCTAAAAGACTGCAAAACAATACAAGGCTTGAGAACCAAGGCTAAGGAGGTGCATAAAGCATTACAGGGTTTTGGTATTATTAAAATATACTTCAGATACAGTTTAGGAAGTCAGTTAGTTAGTTCAACCTGACATATAGATGGCATACAGGAAAGATTAAGCTACAATACAGGCATTCAAGCCTGAGTACAGAAGATAGGTCAAATAAAGACTGTTTCAGTTTACATTATTCAGGACAATCAGAATAATGTGCAGACATGTTGAATATATTTAGCAGCAGTGTTATTACTAACCAGTATTCCAGAATTTCTACAGACTGTTATTGTTTATCAGAACTGTTAATGAAGACAGTATTCAAATATTGTGAACATCTAGTAAAGCCTTATTAAATGGAGAATTCATTCAGAAAAGTACACAAGACTTGGCCCATAAAGGAGAGACTGGCACCTGTTCCGCATGAGTTTGGGTAATTAACAGATAAAGACTTTTGTTACAGTCTCATTTCAGTTGTTTCCAGTTAATTCCAGTATAATACAGTCTCAATCAATTATTTCAATGGCGAGCCACTATCAATGGGGTAAAACAGTTAAATTAACTCCCAAAACCCCATAGCAGCCTTGCATCAGCAGTCAGACTATGTGTGTGCTACAAAAAATCTACAGAAAAGCAGTGTTTTGTTCAACTACATGTGTTCTACAGAGCAAGTATTCCAAGCAACCTTATCAGCAACACTTCAGAACTTCAACAAAAACAGCTGCTGTAAGTAACCCTTTCAAGTACAGTTTTTAGTGCAACAGCCAGCTTAACTTCAAGGTTTCATCAACAGGTTACTGTGACACTTTTTCCAGTCTATCAGTTTCATAATAGACTTTTCAGCAGCATACCAGCATTTTACAATAAATGAAGACAGTGAACTCTACACAGAATATAGTAGAACAAAACACTCAGTGGAGCAAATGCCCAGTGGAGCAAATGGCATATGCTCCACTGAGTGTTTTGTTCTACTACTTTCTTGTATTATTGTATCGTCTACATTCATTGGGGACATGGCTGACAAATCCGTTAATAACGTCAATCTTGAACTGGACTATAGACCTCTTGAGCCGGCTAGAAGTACTGAGACAGCCGGTGAAGGGAATAGACCAATCGGGTCCACCCAAATGGAATATCCGCCAATAGCGTCTTCTGGAGGAGGCAAAAGCCTATTACAGAAGTTCACAGCCTGTCTAAGGAATGATGGTAACCCGTTGTTCCTATATGAGGCTAATTGTGAAGGTTTGGCAGTTACTGATAACACAGCTGAGATGGAAGAGCTACGCTCAGCAATTGATAAGCTAGAGGGAGACTCTCTAAAATGTAAATGTCTTTTAGTACAATGACAACACTTTGAAGTTTGCATTAGCAGAGGCATCGTACCGAGGGGTCTACGAGTATTGAAGATGCCCACATACGGAGACTTATATCCGGAACTTCTGGTGAAGTGGCAAAAGCTAAATTTGGAGGTGAGCCTTAACTATATTAAGTTATTAATTGACTTCTTCAAACCAGAAGAAGAAAAGTTAAAGGTATCTATTTTGCAGCAGCAGGAAGCCCTTTATGAACGCTTTCTACCTGCCATCGTAGACCGTGCCTTAAGCACGGTTTTAGATGACATTTTAGTTTATGAAAGGCACTTATTACAGCAGAAGTGCAGCAAAATCGACAGGGACACTAAAGATTTTAGGGAAGGCCATGTCTTCACTTGGCCTAGGATAAATCGAGGCTCTGGACAGATTAATAATGGGAGAGCTAGTACGGTCAATATACCTAGAGATAATCAATGGGGCAACAACAGAGCTCACAATAGTAAAGTAATTAACAAGCAGAAAGTTGATACACCTATACCTGCTGCAGTGACTTCTAACAGCAATACCAGTCATCCGATGCCTAGTCAAATAGGAATGGTATCTTTTGTAACTATTCCCCCTACAGATAAAGTAATTGAAGGACTGCATCCTTGTATTCCATTACTAACTGCTCGGCACAATGAATGGTCTTTAAATAACATTGATAATACTACTGATGCATCATGCAATAATCAACTAGTAGTCAGACCTAAGGCATTTTCGAGTACTAGGAATAGTAATGACTATGTTCCATCTAGTACTATGGATTTTCATCAGTTCCCCCTTCCCATATCTATGGAGAAGGGGGTCAAGAGAGACCGCTCCATCAGCCGTGGAAGAACGAAGTGGAAACTCTCGGAAGAGAGACAACCAAATCAGTCTCTCAAAAAGATGTGGCAACAAATAGGGACAGCCTAGTTTTGAACATTTCAAGGAGGATATTAGATGCTGATGAAATTAATGTGTTAAATAAAGGTTTAAACTTCATTCCAACTAATAATAATTGTTTAACAGATTTATTAATTGATATTAAGATGTTTTTAAGGAGTGTTATTTTACAATATGAATTTGGATGTTGTACTGGTGAACGAAAACCTCAGTTTAAGAAACCAAGTACCTATATGCCTAATAACCACCCTTTAATTGAGGCCTTTTATAGATTGGTTGAAGATGATTTGCATGTTTTTTATGGAGAAAGTAAACCTATTAAGTGTCAAAAGAAAGTTAAAAGGAACAACTTTACCATTAAAGATAGGAACGCTATGTATAGGCTACAAAGTGACTCCACCATAGTCATTAGACCAGCGGATAAAGGTGGTCCCATTGTGGTCATGGATCATGAGGGTTACCATGAAGCTATGTTAAGAATGTTAAGTGATGACAAATATTATAAAATGATTAATAGTGATATGGTGGAAGTAATTAAACACAAAATATCTATTTTAATAGAAGATCTGGTTAGAAGCTTTGATATTATACAGGAACTAGGTAGCTTCTTAGTAGTGGAATACCTCATGATTCCCATTATACAGGGGCTGCCTAAGATTCATAAAAACAGTGCAAATCCACCGATAAGACCTATAGTTTCTGGCAGGGGGTGGTGCACCGAGCCCTTCTCAATATATGTTGAGAAGGCTTTGAAACCAGTATTAGACAAAAACATCACTGTCCTTAAAGACACTAAACAGTTTTTGGTAGACTTATATAGCTTTACTAATATACATATGTTGAACTCAGACATTTTATTTGTTTCCCTTGATGTGCAATCATTGTTTACTGTCATTCCAAATGACATAGGTATAGACTCAGTTAAAAAATATTTAATTAAACACAGTAGTCATGATAGCAGACATATAGAATTACTGTGTTTTCTCTTGGAAGTCATCCTAGAAAACAATATATTTATCTTTGAGCAGGAATTTTATATCCAGTGTGATGGCATAGCTATGGGAACTTCATGTGCCAATAGCTACGCCAACATGGTCCTGGCTGTATGGGAGGAAGATTGTCTATTCAATATTGGTCAGTTTAAGAAACACGAGTTATTCTATCGTCATTTTGTTGATGACGTTTTCCTTGTTTGGAATGGTGCAGTAGAGGACTTAGAGTCATTTATGTTTAATATAAACAGATTGACAGGTTATTTGAAGTTCACACACAATTACTCTAATACATACATAGAATATTTAGATGTATATATAGAAAAAGTTATGGATATCTTTGTTAACACTGGAGTTTATGGAAAGGCTTGTCACAGGAATACCCTGTTACATAGATGCAGTATGCACCCCCTTTATATTTTTAAAAACATTATAAGGGGACAAGGAATGAGAATTTAACTTTTGAATGTCACAGATGCAGGTTATCAGCATGAATTAATTGATTTTAAAAATAGACTATTAGTTAGAGGTTATAATGTAACAGAAATAGAAAGAGGTTTAGTAGATCTTGATCTAATTAGAGAAGATAGAGCTGCACCATATTTTTCTAATAAAAGTACATTTAATAAAGCAATAAGGCAAGGACTCCAGGATGTTAAAATACCCATGTATTATACCATTGATAATGGAGCAATTTTTGACACTATCAATAATCATTGGAAGATCCTTTCTACTAGTGTAGATTTACAGAACATTGTTGGTGATAAACCTTCTTTCAGATGCAAAAATAAACCTAATCTTAAAAGAATATTATGTCAGACTACACGTACAAATGCTCTCAGTAGTACTGCAAGAACAACCCCATGTGGACAATGTAATTACTGTAGCTTTATTAATACCAGTGGATGCTTCACCCATCCAGATACTGGGAAATTCTATAGGTTTGGAGTAAATGCGAATTGCAATACTGCACACATTGTCTGTTTAGCTGACTGTAATTTATGTTCCTCCTTTTACATCGGGAAAACTAATAGAATGTTTTGCACTAGAATAAGGGAACATCTATATGCCATTAGAGTGCAATATGCTAACAATGCTTTAGCTAAACATGTTATGATGTTAGGAGAACAACATACATTTACCTTCATGGCTATAGATGTAGTGCTACCGATTATAAGGCAAGGAGATATCAGGAATGGTACTGAGAGAAGAGAAGTTACTTGGATATTAAAATTTAGAACTGATAGGGGTAGGGGGCTGAATGAGAGGGCTTCCCTCAAACCCAAATTAAAATCTATCAGATAGAGTTCTTTGATGTATATATTGGCCACATTCAAATAATAGGTTTCATTATATTTTTTACATTTTATTGGTTTCAGTTTGTTCTTTCAGTAGATCTGACAGTTTTATAAATGTTTTACTTTTTTGAACCTTACATGTATGAGGTTCCATATCCAAAGTAGTCTGTTACCATATCATTAATGCACTCTGTAATGATTATATATTTACTGTCATGCTTTGATATTTAGGTTTGTCCCCCTTTTTTGTTTATGTGGGTCTGTAGAATGCCATTTTTCATGTTTTAAATGATGTTTTTAAATGTGAAACAGTTTATTATATCTTACATAAAGAATACATTTTTCATTCTACATTTAAGTTTATTTGCGAGCAGCACCAATCACATACTTTTTCATAGAAGAATAATTAAATGTAATATTTGAGAGATTTTTAAGACATATAGGAGTCAGAGCTTGATGTGGCAGAGTTGAAGATGTTAAGATTTGCACTGGGTGTGACGAGGATGGACAGGATTAGGAATAAGTATATTAGAGGGTCAGCCCAGGTTGGAAGGTTTGGAGACAAAGCCAGAGAGGCAAGATTATGTTGGTTTGGACATGTGCTGAGGAGGGATGCAGAGTATTTTGGGAAAAAGATGCTAAGGATGAAGCTGCCAGGTAACAGGAAAAGAGGAAGGCCTAAGATAAGGTTTATGGATGTGGTGAGAGAGGACATGCAGGCTGTTGGTGTGACAGAGCAAGATGCAGAGGACAGGAAGAAATGGAAACAGTTGATCTGCTGTGGCGACCCCTAACGGGAGCAGCCGAAAGAAGAAGAAGAAGAATAGGAACACAGTACTTTTTAGGCATTCATCAAACAGCATACAAAAAAATTATTACACTATTTACACACCTTTTCATAGAAGAATAATTATATGTAATACTTAAGAGATATCTATATAGAACATATAGTATCATTTAGGCTTCTATTAAACAGCTTATAATAATCCAATTTTGAATATACTGAATATAACTATTTTATGAGGAAGTGTTAATTCATGTTTGATCTGTGTATACATGAATTTCATCCGTTATGTCTTAATTAATTTTAGATTCATTTATACTTCTTTGTATATGGTATGTAGTTTACTTTCAACTTCAATATAGTCCTTACATCATTATTAATTACTGACTATATAAGGAGTGGTTAATAGCATGGTTTTTTTTGGTCTGACGAAGCAAATGTGAAAGCGCTCACCTGTGTACACCATTAAAAGTGTTTTATTTTTTAACGCTGACTGTTTTCAATCATTATTTGAACTTTCTACATCATTGCATGGTTGCCTCCACCAAAAGGTCTTTATCTGCTATCTACACATAATAAGCCAGAAATGACAGCACTACAGTTTTTCATTATAGATCAGACATTTTGGTAAGACAGCACTAATATTCCAAATGTAAACTTCATTCAGAAAACAGAGACAGCAGACAACCCCTACCTACAGTAATTGCAGATGTTAGATAAATTACAGAGCACCAGAGTTTACTTCAAATAAAGCCTCAAAGAACTTCAACAAACTTCAGCAGTGTTCCTTCCAAACATAAAAGACATTATCCAGCCAAAAGCTATCTCCACAAACTTTCAAGTTTCCAGTGTGATGTCACACAGCCAAAAAGCAAGAAAAGATTTAAAAAGTTACAGATGACAGGACACATTCTTCCAGGATCATAAAGTTACGTAAGAATTTATATGTACCTTTTAATTAATAACTCAAAAAAGTTTAAATTCATCAGTAAAAGTCATTTGCAGATCTGTTGCATAAACATGTCAAGTAATAATTCTACAGTTAAGACATCAGTAAATCTTTGGTTTAAATTTAAAACCTGGGTAAAGCAGCCTAAAAACTGTGTTTCAGAAATGTTCTTTTACAGTTAAAGGTTATTAGTTCAAGAATGTTAAATATGTCTAAACGCAAAATGATTAACTCACAGAAGCAGGCTACAGGAAAGCATTTGCATAATGACTCAGCTTCTATCAGTACGGTTTCAGACACAAATTCTTGTCTAAATGCTTCAGCACATACAATTCAACATGCAGAGTTAAGTTGTAGTACAGTTTCAAATACAAATGTTCAGAATGTAATAAATTCTTGTTTACATGTAATTCAAAATACAGAGTTATGTTGCAGCATTAAACATACAAATGTCAATACAGTCAATGTATATAACATGCAGGCAATGTCTCAAGTTCACATTACTTCACTTAGTTTCTTATTTGCCGAAGCAAGTGCAAACATTGCACTGACGGGGGAGAAGATGTATCAGCGTACAGATTTTGGTAAAGTAAATTCCAGCATAAATAAAAAAAATGACTTCAGCGCAACATAACATTGCTATTGTTTCAGAGCAAAATAAAGAAAAAATGCATTCCATAGCTATCTATAAAGGGTGTGGCAGTCTAGCACCAAACCAGGGCATTAATCTGCCATTGTTTAAAGTTAAAAGAAATGACAATATTTCATTGTTTACAGAAAAATTATGGAATAATGTAGTGATTAATACAGACAAGTCAACTTCAGTTACAAATATACCTTTCTATAGGACATGAATGCAGTCTTGTCAGGATTTAAAGGGTCAAAGATTACAGCAGCTAACAGTTCAAAGTGTAACAGCTCTGTACTAGGTATGAACATGCCATTAGAGTTGTATGCTGTTTTAGACTTCAGTAACAAGATTTTTGCAACTGTATAGAATTTGAAAAATTGATTATGACAGGAATATGCAGATTTATAATTTAAAGATAAAATAAATCCCAATTCAGCTGACACAGCTAAAGTGTTCAGAAAGACATATTGGGTGTGGTCTTTTAAAAATAAAAAAAGGGAACGTTGTATAGGGCATACCGGAAATGACAGTCAAGTTAATTCAAAGAATAAAGGGTTTACAGTTACAGATTTGGCAAATGAATTGTTGTGTTATTGTTTTGTAATTAGCTAAGAGCTTTGTATTAAAGTGTTGCAATGGATAAACAATATCTTAATACAGACGGAGACAAATAAGCATTCACAAATAATACAGAATGTAAAAGTCAATGCTACACTGTAAAGTTGGCAGTACAGTCAAAAGTTCAAATCCTATGCATAAAAACAATACATCATATGTGTCATTAAAGCCACAGGTTCAACTCTTATGTTATAAAGAACAGACAAGTAGGATTTTATAATTGTTAAAGATGCAAATGTTATTTTAAGGACCTGATACCAAATACAATGAAGAACGTTAGCCACCCAGCCTTGCACAAAAATGAAAAGAAGAGGTTTAAAAGGCCTAACTATAAAAAGGACACTTCAACATTAAAGCAGGCCTTCTTTTACCTCATCAGTGACTGGGCAATGCAGAGTAAAATTTGGCAAGAGCTGTGGAGCAGAAGCTGATTGTCTGTGTGTTTCAGTTATTTCTTCAATGTTTGTTTAAAGTTAAAATGTATGAGTTAAAGCAAGTATGTATGTTTCAGGCAGTTATATAAAAGTACTAGTTTCAGTTTATGTTTTATCTAAGCTCAGGCAATACCGACAAAAAGATATTAATAGTTTAGTCTCCAGAATATAACAATAACAAATTTCAGTTTATCCGTGTTCAGTTAACACTGTCAAAGTGTTCTCATATCATATTTTCAGACAATTGTACAACAGTACTAGTTTTTAGTTTATCTATGTTCAGACAATACTGACAGAAAAAGGTGCTAACAGTTTAGTTTTCAGAATATAACATGTACCAGTTTTCAGTTATGCTTTTATCTGTGTTCAGTTAACACTGGCAAAAGATATTCTTTTAGTATTAGCTTAGTTAGTTTCTAGAATATACAATGTTCAGTATAAATATGTATCACATTTCAGTCAAAATTCAAAATATGACATTCATACTCAGTTATGTGTTCAGTATAGTACATTCAGTCAAATCTCAGAATATAAAAATAATAGTTATTTCACATTATTCGGTCATTAGTTTTAAGGGTAAAGTAACAGAATTACATGATTTACTCATTAGTTAAGGGTAAAGTGACAGACTTATTTGTAACAGACTTATTACATCAGACATTTCTACTACATCATCCTTTACATTATTCAGTCATTAGTTAAGGGTAAAGTGATAGAATTATTTATTAGAGGCTCACTAAGATAAGTTATCTAAATAATAGGTAGCAATAGTTATTCAGTATACTTGCATAACATGACAGGCTTAATTTATTGATTTATTTACAGATTACAGTACACTTTGCATAATTATTGTTCATTAGTCAGAAAGTTAAAAAAGACACTAACAGAAAATGTAACGGTATAGACCTGAAATACAGAAAGCATAAGTTTTAGTAAATTATTAAAAGTTATCTAAAGAGTAGGTAGTAATAGTTATTTAATGCACTCATGGCATAACAGGGCAGGCTTAATTTGTTAATTAGTTTACAGATTACAATGCACTTTACATAATTATTGCACATTAGTCAGAAAATTAAAAGGACACTAACGGACAGTGCAAAGGTATAGACTTGAAATACAGAAAACGTAGGTTTTAGTAAACTATTATAGCTCAAAAATATTCATAGAATATGCCAGACACAAATTTAGGAGACAGACATCTATTACAGCACATAAAAGTTAAAACAAGAAGCATTATTAGCAAATCTAAATATAAATGAAAATTTATAGACACAAGTTAACACAGTATATGGTGATCATGTTTCAAGACCAGTTATAGAGTTATCTCTTTAGTGCCAATTTCAATTAGTCTTCAGAAAATAGCCATCATGCTTAATAGGCTATACAAGAAAAAGAAACAGTACAATGTTTAAAGATTTATAGGTTCATAGGTTCATAAGTAGGTACTAGGCTATTGGCTCTAGGGCCTATATAAGCCTAGTCAAAAAGGTACCCTGGCTTTTGCCACCCAAGAAAATTATTTTCCTGTGCCCCTGTCGAGCAGAGCAATAGGGTGATTCCTGGGGTGAATTTCTTATTTCCCATCCAATCATCAAGACTTTCTTGAAAAGTACTAATGAGGAGCTTTGTTTGATATAGATAGGTAGTTTGTTCCAGAGTATGGAAAGTCTCTGGGACAGGAATCTATCCCTCCAGCATATTCTGTTTATTGTGGTGACAAGGTTTAGGTCCCTAGAGTGTGCAGCTCAGAGGGATTGGGATTTCTTTAAGTGGAACATATCTAACAGCTCTGGGTTTGACATAGCTTTGTATGTTAGGCAGAGATCGCTTCTGAGTAGGTGATATGCGACAGAGTAAAGCTGGAGCTTTTTGAGATGGTCTGCATAGGACATCTTTTGGAGGCCAGTAATCCTCTTTGTGAGGTATTTCTGTGGCCTTTCCAGTTGTTGTAGATGTCTTGTGAGGTACATACCAAAAGAGGCATTGTACTCTATAATGGGTCTAATGAGTGAAAAGTAGAGGGAAACAATGACCTCTTTTTTCCTGGATGAGAAACCTTTTGTGATGAGGTGTGCCACGTAGAAGGATTTCCTGACTACTGTGCTGATGTGATTATCAAAGGAGAGACTACTGTCCACCTGTGTCCCAAGGTCTCTTATCACACTTTCGGTGTTAAGTAGACTAGCACCTATGTGGTAGTTCATGGGTACAGAGTTTATAACAAAGGGGATGGCAATGCACTTTTTGACATTGAGCTTGAGGTAATGGTTTTGACACTAGGCATCTGTCTCAATGAGTCCCTTTTGTAGAATGTCCACATCATTAGGAGTTTCGATTATGGCTCCTAGTTTGCAGTCATCTGTGAACTTCGTTAGCCAAAGACCTTCTGTGTTAGCCTATACTTCAGAGAAGTAGATACCAAACAGGAGAGGATGCAGGACTGAATACTGTGGTACTCCACTTGTCACTGGTCTGAAGTTGGATTTGGAGTCTGCTACTTTCACAGTGTGGGTTCTGTCAGTGAGCCAGTTGGCAACCCATCTTGTGACATAGGGATTTATACCTAGTTTAGTGAGTTTATCTATAATTCCAGAGTGGGGGGTGGTGTCAAAAGCCTTGGCAAGATCTAAATAGGATGTGTAAACCACCTTACCCTCGTCTACGGCTTTGGTGACTGCTTCAAAGAAATCTATCAGGTTTAGGAGACATGATCTGCCTTTTACAAACCCAAACTAGGTGGGGTCCAGAGTTTGGAGATTACCAATGTCTTTGTTTATAAGTTCCATGATGATATGTTCCATGGACTTGCAGACCAGGCTCATCAGGCTAATGGGGTGGTAGTTCCTGGGGTCTGTGTTGGCTCCCCCTTTGTGTAGTGGAATAACCATCACTGTGCATCAATCAGTGGGCACAAAGTCTGAGATGAGGCTATGATTGAACATGATGTTTAGGTGGGGTGCCAGTTCATTCTGTAGTTCATGTAGGACACAGCCTGGGATGTTGTCAGGTCCCACGGATGCTGTGTTTTTGGCTTTGGAGAGTGTGGTTTTTACCTGTGCAGTTGTGATTACAGGAACTTTGCATTCTTTCAGTATAGAGATGGTCCCTTTAAGGGGTGAGAGGGGGATAAAGTTAGCACTGAACCTATCTGCCAGGATATTGGCAATATCAGTTGGTTCTGTTTATTTAGTGCCATTGTGCTGTAACTCTCAGCAGATCTGAGTGTTGCCTTTGAGATTCTTCACATAGCTATAGAATGCTTTGTGGTTGTCTTTGGAATCAGTGGCAATTTTGTTTTCATAACTAGCTTTGGAGGATTTTATGAGGGATCTCAGCTTCTTACTGAGGCTGACCAGGGAGTTCCTCCAATCATGGGATTTTACTATTTTTTGCAACAGTTTCTTTCTTCTTTTGTAGAGTTTGTTTATGTTAGGGGACCGCCAGATTGGCTTCCTTCTTTTTGGAGGATAGCATCTTGGTTCTGTTAGGGATAGCATGATCCATGCACTCGTGTAAGTGCTTATAAAGTGCATTTGTGTAGGATTCAGCAGTCATACCTCTATTGTCCATCTGCATGGGTGTTATGAAGTTTGCCACTTCTATCTTAAGAAGCGTGAAGTTGGCTTTGGAGAAATTTGTTATGCTGGTTTTCCTAATGGGAGGTGGGGTTGGGATTGTGGATGTCTAGGGTGATTAGCTTGTGGTCAGATCTGACCAATGAGAACTGACCTCTGGTGTGGAACACCGGTCACTCATGTTGGTGATGACCACGTCTAGGATATTGCTGCCCCTGGTGGGGTTGTGGACAAGCTTGATCCAAGGCATTGGAATTTATGAATTCCAGAAAATGTTAAGCAAAAGAGTTGGTACATGAGTAGTTTTCCCAGTTAATGGTGGGGTAGTTGAAATTGCCCGTTATTAGGATGTTGGGTTGTACCCTAATATTTTTCAGTGTATCAAGAAATGAGGAGTGGGAATCCTGGGGCATGGTATGGGGATCTGTAGCAAGTAACAATTTGGATAGTGGTCTTGCCTAATCTATGAACAACAGAAAAAGGTTTAATTTGCTATAGGAGAGAGACATAATGTACACTAAGGCACCAGTTCATAAGGTAAAAATAAGTGTAATTTTACCAATATAGCATACAGAGATATGGAAAAAATAGGCAAGGTTAACAGTTTGTACTCTGTCTGACTTAAATAAAGATTGACAAAGACAGGTTAAGGATGTATACACTCATTTTCAGTATAATGTACAGGTTTTGAATATATCACTCATACATCAGAACTTAGACTTAAAGACTCTAAAGGCTATGAATCTAGGTAATATGGAAATTGAATCATAAAGTTAACAGACTTCAAGCCTATTGATCAAAATTAGAATTGCAAGATTATTCACCAGATAAAAACAATTGCCTAGTTATAACTAAATCGTAAAGTTAAGAGACTTCAATCCAAACAGGCTATAAATGCTCAAGTGACACCTAGTGGTCAAAATTAAAATTGCAGGTTTATTTACCAAATAAAGAAAATGTATTTTCAGATTGTGAGTCAGGTAGCATAAAGCTATATACAGTAGTTAGCAATACAGATGTAAGGTAACTTCAAAAGTAGGTCCCTGTAGACTTTTGACAGGGACCTCAGGGGTAGCTGTTAGATTAAGGACTTCCATTTTAAAGTAGTTAGGCATTATGTAGTCGCAGCCACGGTGGTACATCGGTAAGTGTTGTCACCTCACAGCAAGAGGTTCTCCAGTTCGATCCTCGGCTGGGGTGCTTTCTGTGCGGAGTCTGCATGTCCTCCCTGTGGTCTCGTGGGTTTCCTCCGGGTACTCCGGTTTCCTCTCACATCCCAAAGACATGCTGTAGGTGGATTGGACACTCTAAATTGGCCCTAGGTGTGAGTGTGTGCATGTGTGTGCCTTCTGTGGAAGGTTGGGCACCGGGCTGGCAACTCGACACTGTAAAAAACTCCACTGCCAATCATGAGCAGACAAGTGATCCGCTGTGGTGACCCCTAACTGGGAAAAGCCAAAAGAAGAAGAAGAAGATTAGGCATTATGCAGATTAAAAGGTAAAATATGTAGTGTCAGACATTTTAGAAAAGACAGTTAAAGCAGAAGAAAAGAATAACCTTGCTGGTCCAGCATGAGAGATAACAGTTTGTAAGGGAGGCTACAGACTGTTCTTTTTCTGTTCTCTTTCTCAAGGGAAGGATCAATAAAATGTTAGATAATGGGACAGCTAGGTCCCTAAAAGAATGCAAAACAAGACAAGGCCTGAGAACCAAGGCTAAGGAGGTGTGTAAAGCATTACAGGGCTTTGGTATTATTGAAATATATTTCAGAAACAGTTTAGGAAGTCAGTCAGTTAGACCTGATATGCAGATGACATATAGGAAAGATTAAGCTACAATACAGACACTCTCGCCTGAGTACAGAAGACAGGTCAAATAAAGACTTCAGTTTACATTATTCAGGACAATCAGAATAACATGCAGAAACTTTGGATATATTTAGCAACACTGTTATTACTAACCAGTATTCCAGTATTTCTATAGACTGTTATTGTTTATCAGCACTGTTAATGACGACAGCATTCAGATATTGTGAACATCTAATAAAGCCTTATTAAATGAACTACAATGTTTGGAGAATTCATTCAGAAAAGTACACAAGACTTGGCCCATAAAGGAGAGACTGGCACCTGTTCCGCATGAGTTTGGGTAATTAACAGATAAAGACTTTTGTTTCAGTCTCATTTCATTTTTTTCCAGTTAATTCCTGTATAATACAGTCTCAATCAATTGTTTTCACTGTTACCACCTACTAATTACCTAAAGCTTTTCTAAACCATATCTAAAACAATCAAAAATATTGACAGATACAACGTTCCTCTCATGTCACTATTCAGTCATATCCAAAACCTCCCATGCACCCCCACCCATTGCCTTTATAGACTACTGGTAGCTCCCAGTTATATAAATTAATCCAATTCATATAGCTGATCCAAGAGCATAGAGGGACAAAGCCTTGACTATGACCCAAATGACTGATGGGCCAGCAGGGTGTGATGGGTGTAACCAACCCAGGGTGGATGAGTGGATCCATGGACACCTGTGGTGATGATCCTTGGTGAAATTTGGAGACATCACAAGGTGGGCATGCCTAAAAGAGGGGTTTAAGGATGGAGATATAGTTGAGTTACTGCAGAGGTGAGGTGAAATGCCACACATCTCCATTGCATGCCCACCCCCAGGCTAAACCATGGATCTGTAATTGGGAGAGGGACTGAAATGAGTAGGCCATAAAAAGGAACCCCCTTGGATCAATGCATAGATGTGCCAAGCCCCTTAATGCTTTATTCCATGATTGGCCCCAGCATTCCACCAGATTAAGTCTAAGGGAGGGGGTCAGTAGCTGGTAGACCTGATATGGACAGATGCCAGAGTGCTGGTCTGGTAAAATATTGGATGGAGGATGAGGGAGCAAAAAATGAGCAAAAAAAAATCAACCAATTCAAATATCAACACACAAAATCTCGCTCCTATACCACTACCAATTATATTCTCTAAACACTAATTTCCCCACTTAACACCTCCTCCTATCTATAACAATTTCCACTACCTTTACTCCTCATCTCTAGTCATCCTTTCTTTTGCTTTTACTCCTCTTATAAGGTAGCATCGTACAGTCCTCTTTACATAAAATAACCTTTTTTTACTTTCATTACCTTAACCTTTAATATGCCACTCATCCATATCCTTAGCATTCTTCTACTTATATTGCTTTCCCAGCTTACTACATGCCATTCCCACCTCTTAATAAACTATGTTCCTCATATTTACCCAGGTATCTCTCTGTCACACCAAACAAATTCACCTCTCTCACCCTTTGGTTCACAAATTCATTCACCTAGACAAAAGTTTTTTCAGTCTCAGCAATTGCATTCCACTTAAACTTAGAATAAAACATGGGTGTAAAACTAAACACCTGTCCACTACTCCTCTTCGAACACAATCAGGCAAAATACACCCAAACCCTAGTTCATCCCTTCAACCTCCCCAGTTCTGTGTACAATGGCAGTAACACAGATGGTCATTTTAATCCAGGCTTACTCCTTCATCATATAAACTGCCAAACTACATTCATGTTTACATACTAATGGAGTTTGGCTTTATTTGCCTGAGTACATCAGTAAAGACTTAAAAGGCAAGAAGTCGTGGGCATTCAGAAGCCATGTAATTGAAACACTGGCATGTCTATAAGGGATGATATGCATATATCCCATGGACGTCCGCTACAGGAGGTTTAGGATAATGCATAGTAAACACGCTAGCTTTGCTGGGTCTTTCTTATAAGTATCAAAAACAAGCAGCATCTCTTTACTACTTACCTAGCCTCTTAATTTCTCTGACATCACAGACATCACTAAATTTTTGCTTAAAAAGGATGATTCACATCTATATTGTTTTTTTTTCCCAGGTTGCAACTGCACTTTAGAAATCAGATCTAAGAGTGTGGGGGAGGGGGATCCTCCTACTGTTCAACTTCATCTTAACCCAAAAGTAATCTCTCAATCCAACTGTACATCAAGCCCTCATCCTAATTGGCTCCTAATAAAGGTAACCTCACTACAAAATGTCTAATTCAGATATCCAGAGCCTATTTCCCACTTCCATCCTTGGTTACCAAGTTTAAACTGCTTCTAAAACATATAATGTCTGCAACTCCAGCCTCAGCAATCTGGTCATTATGGGTGAAGCCACCTTAATTTCCCTTGTCTCACTGTCTAATAACATCACAGATCTCCCTGCTGACCTTGGCCTCATCCAATTTCTAAAAGAGCCAAACCATCTAAGTATTAAAAAAGGTATTACTCACTCTTAAACTGTCTCATTACTAACATTACTGACAAAATCTACTGTATCAACATCAATCTATCATCTTTTAGTGACAATTATGACATCACCTTCAGCATTAATAATATCACAGCAGAAAAAAAGACTTCCAACCAAAACCCACACAGAATATTGGTCTGCTATGCTTAATGCTCAAGACCCAAATTGGGCCACAGAATTCTTAGTGATCATGTTATGACATCTTCAGGATATTTTCTTTTCTAAAGTATATAGACTGCATAAAGGTAATAAAAACTTCTGGCTTAATAAAGAATTAAAGGTCTTTCAGTAACTAAGAGATGATGCCTGGTATATTTAGAAAGTTCACTCATCCCTCCATACCAAACAGGTGTATGATACTTTATAACCTTTCCAAGCAAGCCATTTACAGACATAAAGAATTCCACCTTAAGTCTCCTCAAGAATTTATATTGTATAAATCCAAATACTTCTGGAATGAAGTCTCCTAAATGAATATAAAACACCTACAAACAGCTCACTCAAATGCACACATTCAGCCATGATGGATGAGTGTGTCATATTTTAAAATAAATGTTGGCTTACTTATACTCTAAAACGGTTTTGAGATGCCCTGTCTATATTACAGTTTCATCCAAACTTCTTACTTTATAAAAAAATGTAAGGAAGTATGAGTTACTAGTGAAAAAATGTTGAATTGAATTACTACAGTGGCATTTTGAACATTGTTTCAATAATTACTTACATGTTCTTGTATGCATAGTTTTAACACGCTAGCTGTTGTGCAGTGCAGAAAATTTTACAATCAAGAGCATACCTCTTGACCTCTTAGAGCAAGAAATCTGGACACAGCTATAAATAAAAGTGGGTCAAAGGCCCAAAAATAGGGACATTTTTTTAAATGTTGTTCTTACAGACTTAGAAAGTTGATAGAATAACAGGTTTTGCATTAGCATGAATTTTCTGAAGGGCATGAAGTCTGAAACTCACATCTGTCATTATTTTCTAACTTCAATCTTAAAAAGTTGCCACTAAATTGCTAGAAACCCACAATTATTTGAAAAATGGACCAAAATGTGAGGCAAAAATCTGGACATTCTGCGAAAATCAGTACAATTGAGAGGTATGATCACAAGTAATAGCACAAGCTTCAGTCAATATACTGTTAAAATAATCCTCTGCCTTAAATCTCTGACTGTAGTCTAATTTTATGAGAAAATAAATCTACAGATTTTAGAGTGACTGTGTCTATATGTACTTGTTTGTTCTGAAATATGTGTCCTAACAGAAGGAACATAGCTAGAGGTAAGCTTTCTGCCCAAATAGTCTTCATTATAAAATGAAAAATAAGTTTCAATGGAAGAATATTTAGTGAAAGAATGGTTGACATAGATATTTAGCAAAAGAATACTTAGTACAGAATAAGCGGGAACAGAGCAACCAAAGTCTTTGGTACCCTTTGTGTTTGGTAATTCATAATAGAGGAATAAGACTATGAACTCCTGACAAGAATTACCCATAGACTTGGATTCAACATATTTGCCAAGGTGTGACTTTGAGCATGTCACATAAGCAGCATTTATCTGTGGGTGGATGAAGATTGAACTATCAAGCATCATTTGCCCAAAATTCAACCCACCATGAAAAGACCTCCTCCAAAAGAAATCACTGTCGGAGAGTTGTGCTGGCAGTGATGCCATTTTCAGGGGTAATTTCAACCTTCTTTAACCTGATGCATTTATGGACTCAGTATATATAATTTTAAAGGGTGGGGGGGTTTGTCCCCATGCAAAATACACTTAAAAAGTTTTTTTTTACTTTTTATTAGGGAATGCAGTTAGGGAATTCCGATCCTCAACAAGTTTGAATTCAACCACTCAGAGTGGAAGCCTTAAACAGAAGGTGCTCTTGGATCATCCCTTGAAAAAGGTGCTTGTGCCTAATGAATTTACCAAGTTAATGAATAAGTAATGAATAAATAAATATTTCACAAAGGTGCATTTTTTCATTACACATTTTTAGAAGAGGCATTGTGGTCTTATGGTAAATGATTGTTTACCTAAAGAGCTTTATCTACATAAGAACAGTGGTGTATTACTCCCCACTATGAGGAGAACAGGCCAACATCAAAATTCAAAGGCATTAATTTTCTTCCTGCCCTGTTTTTTCACTGTCCAGCTTTTGTATCTAGATAGCATTACCAAAAATGCCATAGATTGGTCAAGCTGAAATTTTGCACTTGAAGAGCTTATCTAGATCCTTTATCACCATTCTGCCAAGAGTGATTTTGTGTTGGACTTCTTGACTACTTGGCATACCATTATTGATTATTAATCCAAGCATGCATAAAGAGTTTATGCTTTCTATTTCTTTACCATCTAGAATAAATTTATTGAGTTTATCATTTGTTAGGATATTTGCTTTCTTTGTAGTAAGCTGAAACTCATTTGACACCATGGTGTTTAAGCTTGATAATCAGATATTGCAGATCATCCTCACTTTTAGTCAGTAAAGTTATACCATCAGCATAGCAAAAGTTGATAATTCTTCCAATTTTGCTCTGAAATTATTTTTCATACAGTACCTGCTTCTCTAATTATTTTTTCTACATATAAATTAAATAGGAATGGGGGAAGTCTTCTGTCTTGTCATCTAATCTGCCTTTATCAATTCTAAACCATTTGATTTCTCCTTGAGGCAGTAAGCTACATTGATTGTTTGTGTTGCTTGCTTATTACACTTTGTTCCAGGTTAGACTGATTTGTCGTAGGAGAAAAAACTTATGTAGCAACCTAACATGGTCATGAGGCTTGTAATCTATTTTTTGGCAACTTGCTGAATCTGGAAAACTGTCATCACAGTTGATCAAAAATCAGTTGATTGCATGTATCAGCAGTTGTTTTATGCAAGAGCATAGTACAGTTGAGATTGGGGAATTTGCCCTTTCCCCACTGTAGTGCCATCTCAGAGCTGGTATATGTAATTAGCAAGGTGTGGGATACTGGGGGGCATATCTCCCTGCAAATATAAGGTTTGCTCTTTTCATTTTTTTTCCAACGGGCGGCTGATCAATAAGCTGTGTTTGATCAGCTGTGAAGAGAAGACAACTTGTGGATGGTAGTAAGAGAATTAAGATGAAGTTCGAAGGGTTAGAGTAGGAAATAGGGCCACACAAACAAATATATAATAGATAAAACTGCAAAAGGGAGGGGGTGACACAATCAGAGATGCAGAATACAATTGAGAAGGGATCCATAGACACACATAGAAAAGGCAGTAGTGTTGCCAGTGGAGTGAAAGTGAGTGAATCAGCTGGGGACACCACTGACTGGGATGTCACAGGAGGTGGTGTAGTGGCCACTGGTGGTGGTGTGACAGGCCTGGATGGTAACAGAAGCTGCAGTCTGGATGCAGCTGCATATAAATGCCAAATAATTCAACAGAAAAAAATGTAAAACAACATATACATGGGTGGAGGAAGAGAAAAATGCAACACTTTGAACAAACGCAGGTACAGCATCATCAGATCTAACCACTTTACCTGAACTATACTGCAAAGGTCAGAAACAATCATACTTCTTTAATAATGTTGTTGTTGTTTGTCTTTTGTCTTTTTCCCGGTAAGGGGATGCCACAGCGGAACTCCAGTCCGCTAATGATTGGCAGTAGATTTTTACGAAATGCTGAGGTTCCAGCTCGATGCCCAACCTTCAATGAAGGCACGCCCAGTTATGCATGCATGTCTTTCGAATGCTACCTAACCATGGTGAGGACATGCAGACTCCATACAGAAGGCACTCCTAAGCCACGCTGAGAATCGAACGGGAGAACCTCTTGCTGTGAGGTAACAATGCTACCGCCGTACCACCACGGCAATTACTTCTTTAATAATGATGTGTCTATATACATTTCTAAGGGGAGCTGAACCCACAGCCTTCATTACCTGGACTATTCAAGAAACTTCATTTACAGGCTTAGCTACAGCAGCAGTCAGAGAAGAGGAAACCTGAAGACAAGATGTGTGGCCTACACTTATAGAAGCAAAGAGAATACTTCTGAAAAGGACATGCTGGAGGGAGAAGAATGAGTCTTAGAGACTACCCCTTCTCTGTAACAGACTTCCCATCCATGTCAAGCTCTTTCCTAATCCAGTTCAAGTGTAACTTGAATGCATGCATGAGGAGCCAGAAATGTACCCCACTCTGGCACCTATGCCACTAATAGATACAAACAGCCTATATATGCTTGGCCACCTATGCCCACGTCTACATATATCCCATGAAAGAACCCTAAAGTATCAACCTAACAGATACATTTGGGAAACAAAACTATGCTTAGAAAGGCCTCCAGGGGTTGTTAGCCTAGCAATCACCTATGAATACAACTCTAAATGGGCTTGAACCCATGACTTTCATTACTTGCACTGTTCAAGACACTTCACTTACAGGCTAAGCTGCAGCAGCAGCTAAACATGAATCTGTTAGGGATGCACACAGGCATGGGGACAGCTTAAGTTAAACTCTTCCAAGCCTCAGTCCTATACTGTGGCCCTTGATAGGCCTGTTGCAGTAGCCTCTAAATGTAATCTGTATGCAGAAGATAAAGATTTTTGACTCTTCCACACACCACCCCTGAACCCTAAAAGTAGCATGACCCTCTCCTTCTCCTTCTCTTTCTCTAGCCATGATATCTCACCCTGAAGAATTGCAGGGAAAAATAGTAGAAAACTGGTGCCCAAAGCAGTTCTTGTGTGTACCATATGGTGCACTCTGGGAGGCATTGATGGGTACCTCAGTTGTGTGATGGGTGGTGAGCTAGAAAAATATAGGTACTGCATTTTTTATTATGGTTCACAAAGGCACTTTATGGTGTGAAACATGGTAGTCCTGTATTCTTGTATTCCTGAATCCCTATGTATGCCATTAAGAAATCAGGCTGTACAGTGACTCCATGTATGTATAGTTATATGAGGAGTTATAGATTCCCCCAGATGCATAGCCTGGCTGACACATGCACAGCACTACCCACTACCAACAGTGACCCGGGTGTTTGCACAACATGGTGGAGACTTGAGCTCAATGGTTAGCAGGTATTCTCATTTCTCAAACTGAGCAATTCAAAAGCAGTACTGAGACTCCTTTTTGAAACAGAATACAGAAGAGTTTGTACAGTGTTTTCCGGACTACCAGAGAATCAGTTTGATTTCCGGATAGTCTGGAAAAAAACGGAGGGGTGGCAACCCTATGCCAAACACATTTCTTAAATGACAACAACGGGATTCTATTATTAAATACTCAATATCTCTGTCCTTTTTCTCCCTATTTACTCTCCCTGCTATGAATAAACAATAATACAGCATTTAAAATATTTTAAATCAACTATTTCTCTCCACTAGAACAGAACCTTATTGTACTGTGGTGGTTTCACTTTCAAAAAACTTTTATCCCACCCTGGAAAAGCTTCCTGCAGTCTCCAATTCACTAATGTTATCAAGGACAATGAATACAGGTAGTTTTTTGGCCAATTCCCTCCCCATACTGACATCACCATGACCGTCCTGAAAACCCACCCATGCTGTGATGTCACAGCTCTATGGTCCTTCCCCTCCCCATACAGAAAGTAAAGGCTAGAACAAGGAATCAGTACATGAGTCAAGTCTCTTGGTGTGAGCTGTCAATCACAGCAGGTAACAACTCAAATTACCCTTAGTACTTTGATAGGTGTGAAGGGTGATGGGAGATGAGTCAAAGTGGTACAATTCAGGCTTCATAAAAAAAATGCAGTTTAGCCATTGTACAAAGAAGCAGCAGTAAAAGCACTTTGAAAGTCTGTTCTGTGACATTTGCACTGTTTGTGTTTTAAGTAGTCAGTAAAAAACTACATGAAAACTCCAGCCAAGCTAGAAATTCCACTGAGTGACCTCTCCAGTCAGAGGCACATGGGATATATGCAAATGATCCTTATAAACATCAGGTGTTTCAGCTATATGGTGATTCTGAATGCCCATGACTTACTTCTTTTTAAGTTGTTTTAATGCACAATTTCAGGCCAATAAAGCCAAACCCCAGTTTGACTGAGAAGTTTGGAAGTTCTACCTTGGCTGGAGTTTTCATTTAGTTTTACTGATTGCTTTTTCTGTGTGACCTTTTCACTCTTTGTTTTAGTTTTAGGTGTTAAAATGTGGGAAACACCAAACCATGATGAAATAACCATGCTTTTTGAGTCTGTGGGTATGGTTCTCCTTTCATATAAAACAGACATAAGTAACAATGGCTAATACGGCTGCAAATATCACATGGCCTGATATCAGGTGTTAGATTAGGGACTTCTATTATACAGTAGCTATTAGACATTAGACAGGCTAAAGAGTAAAATAGGCCTAGAAACTGTGTTTTATTTATGCATAAAAGACAGTTAAGCAGAAAGAAAGGATAATCTTGCTGGTCAACAGTTTATTAGAAAAGAAAGATAAGCATAAAGTGTGCAGAAAATACAGAAATGCAGAATGTTCTTTTCTCAAGGGAAATATACAATCTTGTCAGCTACAGAATGTTCCTTAATGGAATGTTAAATTAAGACCAAGCCTGGAAACCAAGGGAACCAAGGCTAAGAGGGTGTGTAAAGTATCACAGGGTTTTAGTATTATTAAAATATACTTCAGATAAAGTTAGAGAAGTCAATTAAGATTAGTTAATTTATTCAACCTGTTATTACAGAGAAGATTAAAGACACTCGAGCCTGAGTACAGAAGACAGGTCAAATGAAGACTATATTAGTTTACATTCTTCAGGACAATCAGAATATGATATGCAGTAACTTTGAATATTAATTGTTTATCAGCACTGTTAATAAAAACAGTATTTGGATATTGTGAACATCTAATAAAGCATTATTGAATGAGCTACAGTGTTTGGAAAATTCATTCTGACAAGGACACAAGACTTGGCCCATAAAGGAGAGACTGGCACATGTTCAGCACAAGTTTGGGTAATTAACAGATAAAGACTTTTGTTCTCAGTCTCATTACAGTATTTCCAGTTAATTACAGTACAGTACAGTCTTATCAATTCTTTCAATGGCAAGCCAGCCAGGAGCTGAACCTAGGACCTCCCAAAACCCCATATAACCTTGCATCAGCAATCGGACTGCGTGTGTTCTACAAAAATCTACAGAATAGCAGTGTTTCCATCAATTACATGTGTTGTATAAACTACAAAATAGCAGTGTTTTTATTCCAGTGCAGAACTCCATGTTTCATTCAACTACATGTGTTCTTCAGAGCTAAATATTTCCAAACAACCTTATCAGCAACACTTCAGAACATAAAACAGAAAGAGCTGCAGTAAGTAACCCTTTCAAGTACAGTTTTTAGTGCAGCAATCTGCTTAACATCAAGGTTTCATTAACAGTTTATAGTGACAGCAAATGTTTCATAACAGACTTTTCAGCAGCATACCAGTGTTTTTCCAGAAACAGAGGCATCAACTCTATATAGAATAAGCCAGAAATTATGGCACTATAGCTTCTCATTACAGAAAAGACTTTTCAGTAAGACAGCATTACTTCATGCAGAAAATGGACACAGCAGATGACCTCTAACCAAAGTTCACAGTACCAGTGTTTACTTAAATAAAGCCTCAAACAACTTCAGCAGATCAGTATTAAAATCAAAGCATTTTTCCTTCAAAACATAAAAGACATTATCCAGTTAACAGCTATCTCCACAAACTTTCAAGTTTCTACTGTCACATCACACAGCCAAGAAGCAAGAAAAAGGTTAATAAGGTACAGATGACAGCACATATTCTTCTACAATCATAAAGTTATGTAAGGCTTTATATGCACTTTTTAATTAACAGCTCAAAAAGTTTGTAAACATGTCAAGTAATACTTCTAGAGTTAAAACATCAGTAAGTCTTAGTTTAATTTTAAAACCTGTGTACAGCAGTCTAAAAATGTTCTTTTAAATTAAAGGTTATTAGTTCAAGATTGTTAAATATTTGCAAGCTAATAAGTCAGCTTCTGTCAGTATGGTTTTAAACTTAAATAATTATTGTGTAAATGCATCAGCACATACAATTCAACATACAGAGTTATATTGTAGTATAGTTTCAAATACAAATGTTCAGAATGTAAAACATGTAATTCAAAATACAGAAGTATGTTGCAGTATTAAACATACAAATGTCAACACAGTCAACGTACATAACATGCAGGCAATGTCTCAAGTTTACAGTACTTCATCTAGTTTCTTATTTTCAGAATCAAGTGCAATATTTGCACTAAGAAAAAATAGAAGAAATCAGAGTGTAGATTTTAATAAAGTAAATTCCAGTAATCTGTCATTGTTTAAGGTTAAAATAAATGACAATATTTCATTATTTACAAATGAATCAACTTCAATTACATATATATCGTTATTAAAGGACACAAAATCAGTTGTGTCAGGATTTAAAAGGTCAAAGATTACAGCAGCTAACAGTTCAAAGTGTAACAGCTCTGTACTAGGTATAAACATGTCATTAGAGTTATATGCTGTTTTGGACTTCAGTGACAAGATTTGTGCAAATGTACAGACTTTAAAGAATTGATTACGACAGAAACATTCAGATTTATGGATTAAAGATAACATAAATTCCAGTTCAGCTTACACAACTAAAGTGCTCAGAAAGACATATTGGGTGTGGCCAGTTAAAAAAAAGGGTACCCATATATTTCTACGTCTTGTAAAGTATATCAGAACTAATATTAATTCACAGAATATAGGGTTTACAGTTACAGATTTGGATTTTTTTTTTGTGTTATTGTTTTGTTTAACAGTCATTAGTTAAGAGCTTTGTATTAAAGTATTGCAATGTATAAACAATAAGCAATGATGTAGACAGAGACAAAATAATGTTTGCTAGTTTACAGAATGTAAAATTTAAAGTCGACACTACATTGTCAAGGTTACAATACAGTTAAAAATTCAAATCCTATGTATAAAAGAGTAACATTATGTAATCAGTTTAAGACCATATATGTTTTGTACAGAGATGGCAGTTTGCTAAGCACATCAGATCAGATCACAGCCAGCCTAGCAAGTTGAATTAAAGACAATACTATATGCCATAAGGCTTATGGCAAAAATCAATTTAAGGCATTTGCAGTTTTGGTATTTAAAAATTGTAGACAATAATAATAAATACTTGCAGCATTCAGTACTACTAAAAAGTTGAATGACATCAGCTAAAGAAATGGTTATGGTGAGACAGTGGGTGGAGTTTCACTCACAGAACAGTATGTTAAAATCTATGTGTCACAAGAAAAGTTCAACAGTTAAAATTTATTTTATATAGGGGCTGAAACGCACAGTATTACATTACTACTTTTAGTTTCATTTGACGTTATCAGTTTGCTTACAGACTTGCAAGAGTTTATTAGCAGTAAATGTTTAATTCATACAGAAAAATGGAAACATAAGAACAGTAAGCAATACTATCAGGTTATAATTGTTAAAGCTGCAAATGTTTACTTCATACAGAAAATGTAAATAAGGTCAGGGCAATAAGCAATGCTATCAGTTTATAATTGTTAAAGATGCAAAGTTATTTTAAGGACCTGATACTAAGTACAATCAAGAACTTTAGTCACCCAGCCTTGCACAAGAGATAAAAAAAGGTTTAAATGTCTAACTATAAAAAGTACACTTCAACTTTAAAGCAGGCTTTCCTTTACCTCATCAGTGACTGGGACAACGCAGAGTAAAATTTGGCAAGAGCTGCAGTGCAGGAGTTGACTGTCTATGTGTTTCAGTTATTTTTTCAATGTTTGTTTAAAGTTAAAATGAATGAGTTAAAGCAAGTATGTATGTTTTCAGACAGTTATTTAACAGTGCTAGGTTTCAGTTTATCAGTTAAAGCAAGTATGTGTGTTTCAGACAGTTATTAACAATACCAGTTTCAGTTTATGTTTTTATCAATGTTCAGACAATACTGACAGGAAAACAGATTTCAGTACATTTCTTATCTGTGTTCATGTAACACTGTCAAAATGTTCTCATGTTTTCAGACAATTGTACAACAGTACTAGCTTTCAGTCTATCTATGTTCAGACAGTCAAAATGTTCTCATGTTTTTAGACAATTATGAGTTAAAAGCAAGAATGTATGTTTCAAACAGTTGTACAACAGTACTAAGGTTCTGTCATTCCATTTTTTTGCACTATCTGGAAATCAAATTGATTCTCCAGTAGTCTGGAAAATACTGTACAAACTCTAGTATTCTGTTTCAAAAATAGAAACAGACTATCGGAGTTTGTTAAATCGGCTGATTTGCTATTCTTTTTTACAGAAAAGCATAGTAAATTGGCTGAAAGCAGGTATCAGGAATGGTAAAAAGAGGGTGTTCCCATCCACTGATGTCATAGTGATGTCACAAAATGGGCAGAACATAGATGAAAGAGGGGCAGAAATGGGTAGGATTATAGGTGATGTGAAGGGTGTGGTCTTACTCATGTTTTAGCCACAACAAAAGGTGGCAACCCTACACAGTACTAGTTTTCAGTTTATCTGTGTTCAGACAATGTTCTCATGCTTTCAGAAAATTGTATAATAGTACTAGTTTTCAGTTTATCTGTGTTCCGACAATACTGACAGGAAAATAGATTTCAGTTATGTTTTCAGACAGTTATATAACAGTACTAGTTTTAGTTTATGTTTTTATCTATGTTCAGCCAATACTGACAAAAATATATTAATAGTTTAGTCACCAGAATATAACAATAACATATTTCAGTTTATCTGTGTTCAGTTAACACTGGCAAAATATATTCTTTTAGTATTAGTTTAGTTAGTTTCCAAAATATACACAGCTATTTTATATGTTTAGTATACGCTAATGTAAATTTTGGTCAAGATTCAGAATATGACATTCATATTCAGTTATGTGTTCAGTATAGTATATTTCAGTCGAATCTCAAAATATAAAAATAATACTCAGTTACTTTACATTATTGAGTCATTAGTTTAAGAGTAAAGTAACAGAATTACACTATTTAGTCATTAGTTAAGGGTAAAGTGACAGACTTATTTGTAACAGGCTTATTATATTATTCAGTCATTAGTTAAGGGTAATGTGACAGAATTATTTTTACAGGCTTATTAAAATAAGTTATTTAAATAAAAGGTAATAATAGTTATTCAGTATATTCAAGTTATAGCATGGCAGGCTTAATTTGTTAATTAGTTTACAGATTACATTGTACATTTACAGATTACAGTGCACTTTACATAATTATTGCACATTAGTCAGAAATTAAAATGACACTAACAGACAATGTAAAGGTATAGGCTTGAAATACAGAAAGTATGGGTTTTAATAAACTATTATAGCTCATAAATATTAATAAAAGTTAAAAAAGGGAAGTAGCATTATAGAACAAATTTAAATAAAACTTTATAGATACAAGTTAATACAGAATATTGTAATTATGTTTCAAGACCACTTTTAAAGTTATCTTTTTAGTGCAGATTTCAATTAGTCTTCAGAAAATAGCCATCTTGCTTGATAGGCTATACAATAAAAAGAAACAGTACAATGTTTAAAGATGTAAATTTATAAACAACAAGAAAAGGTTTAATTTTTATAAGAAAAAGACATCATAGTACACTAAGGCACCAGTTCATAAAGTAAAAAAACATAGGTAATAAACAGTGTAACTTTACCATCACAGCACGCAGAGATATGAAAGAAAAATAGGTAGGGTTAACATTCCGTACTCTGTCTAACTTAAATAAAGCTTCACAAAGATGGTTTAATCAGCTTTAATGGTCACAGATTAAAAGACACCCATTTTCAGAATAATGTACCGGTTTTGAATATATCACTCATACATCAGAACTTAGACTTGAAGACTCTAAAGACTATAAATCTAGGTAATATAAAAATCAAATCATAAAGTTAAGAGACTTCAATCCAAACAGGCCATAAATGCTCAAGTGACACCTAATGGTCAAAATTAAAATTGTAAGTTTACCAAATTAAAAAAATATATTTTCAGATTATGAGTCCGGTAGCATAAAGTTGTATACAGTAGTTAGCAATACAGATGTAAGATAACTACATAAGTATGTCCCTGTAGACTTTCATCAGGGACCTCAGGGGAAGCTGTTAGATTAGGGACTTCTATTTTAAAGTAGTTATTAGACAGACAGGCTAAAGGGTAAAATAGACCTAGAAATTGTGTTTCATTTATGTATAAAAGACAGTTAAGCAGAAAAAAGGATAACCTTGCTGGTCAACAGTTTATTAGAAAAGAAAGATAAGCAAAAAGTGTGCAGAAAATACTGAAACACAGAATATTCTTTTCTCAAGGGAAAATATAATCTTGTCAGCTACAGAATGTTCCTTAATGGAATGTTAAATTAAGATCAAGCCTGGAAACCAAGGGAACCAAGGCGAAGAGGGTGTGTAAAGCATCACAGGGTTTTTGGCATTATTAAAATATACTTCAGATACAGTTAGAGAAGTCTGTTAAGGTTAGTTGCTTCATTCGACCTGTTATTACAGAGAAGATTATTGACACTAAAGCCTGAGTACAGAAGACAGGTCAAATAAAGACTATATTAGTTTACATTATTCAGGACAATCAGAATATGACATGCAGTAACTTTGAATACTAATTGTTTATCAGCACTGTTAATGAAGACAGTATTCAGATATTGTGAACATCTAATAAAGCCTTATTGAATGAACCACAGTGTTTGGAGAATTCATTCTGAAAAGTACACAAAACTTGGCTGATAAAGGAGATACTGCCACCTGTTCAACATGAGTTTGGGTAATTAACAGATAAAGACTTTCCTTCTCAGTCTCATTACAGTGTTTCTAGCTAATTACAGTACAGTACAGTCTTATCAATTCTTTCATCAGGTAAGATTATATACTTAGCTCACATTGCAATAATAATCTTTTGTTTTAAGTGTAAGCTGTTATGTAAGGAAACATGCTATTACTTTTATAGAATGTAATTTTCTGCAAGTAAAACAAAAATCAGTAATCTCTAGATCACAGGGCTTCCCAAGTTACTCTTCACCAAATATTAATAGAGTAGCAAACTCTACATTTTCTTGAAAATATGCATTACAGTTATTTATAGCCATGCTACAAATGTGCATGTGTCAAATTAATGATGTTAATATGTGCCTGAGATCATTTTGGCCTTCAACAATAGACATCAAGACCACAAGTCCCGTTCTTTCAGTGATTCCCTTTACTTCCTATGCTACTTATGCTTAGTTAACTGATAATAATAGTTTTCCATTATGCTTTATGCAATTATGGTCACCTATTAAATGGATAAAGTTGGAAATAATCTTCTTACATAACATTTTACTGATCATAGTTCTTGATTTTCATGTTTAGATCACTGTCTTGTTCTCTGCAACATGCTTACATTTTTTTTCAGTTTATTTTTTTATTATAGAAAATTCTAGGAAATATAATACTGTTGTAATCAGATTATCTAACACAAATATTATGCCTATTATCTCACGTGCAGAAGGAAAGGAGACTGATACATCATGACCTTAGCAACATACACACTAATCTTCAAATCTCACAGCTGGATGAGTTAGTGGGCTTATCACCCTGAAGTGCTCATAACCACTGAATTATAAATATATAAGAAGTACAAGATTGTAATGACAAACTATCAAGTCACATACTGCCATGCATAACTAATAGTCATAGTATTCCAGCAGAATGGGAGTTGAATCTCACAGTTTCATATATGGAAAATCTGTAAACCTAGGTGAATCATAGTTGAATATTTTCAATTTTGATTAGAGTATTGTTGTGACATCCCTCCTCTGGGCCAGTAATCAAGGAGCCTGAATCCTCACCACTGACACTGGAGAGGGACGTTCACTTGGAACAAAAATAGATACACACAGTATTTCCAGATGCAGATTTCTGCATCAAGCACAATTTCTCTTAAGAGCACACAGGGAAGTTACTCAGTCCAGGGTCTGGGTTTGTCTCTCTCTCTCTCTCTCTCTCTCTCTCTCTCTCTCTCTCTCCAGGTCCCCAGTAAGAGTCCCCACTCTATGTCCTCCAGGTCTCCAGTAAGACTCACCAGTCTATGTCCCAGGTAGGAGACCTGCCATACCCACCTGACACTTACTGGGTTTAATGGTCAACCCTTCCCTTTGCAGTCTGCCCAGGACCTCCCTGACATGCTGAAGGTGCTCATGCCAGGAATGGCTGTAGATGGTGATATCATCCAGGTAAGCAAGGACATAATCTCCTGCTCCTGCTAGGATATGATCTACCAGCCTCTGGAAGGTCACTGGGGCATTTTTCATCCCAAAGGGCATATCTGTGAACACGTATAATCCAAAAGGAGTCACAAAGGCTCACTTGTCTCTAGTGGTGGGAGTCAAGGGCACCTGCAGTAGTCCTGTGTCAGATTAATAGTGGTCACACACTTAACCACATCAGCTATTCTAAGGCTTTATCTGTCTTAGGCATGGGGTAATCATCTGGCTCTGTGTGACTATTTAGTTTTCTGTAGTCCACAGTGAATCTGGTGCTGCCATCTTTCTTTCGTACCTGCACCACTGGGGAGGGCTAGGGACTGCTGGACTCCTGGATTACCCCTAGTTCCAACATTTCCTGTATCTCCTCCCTCATAGTCTATCTGACTCAATCAGGCATCCTGTAAGAGGCCTGCTTGATAGGCCTTTAGGTTCCTTTATCCACATGGTGCTGCACCAGATGGATGCTCCCAGGTTTCCCAGTGAACATGCCCCCAAACTCCTGTAATACTGCTTGGATTTCTCAAACCTGAGTAGGAGATAGCTGCTGGGACATTGCTACCCCTTCCACTGAGGTGCCAGCCCAAGCTTCACTGAGGAAATCAGTCATCGTTCCCCCTCAGACTCCTCCTGCCATCCACTGCAAATACTCAGCACCAAGGCCTCCCTATCATGGTAAAGCTTCACCATGTTAACGTGGTACAATTTGTCTCCCTGCCTCCTGCTTAGCAGTTCTACCATGCAGTTAACATTACTGACCTTCCTTACCACTTTGAAAGGTCCCTCCCAAGCTGCCTGCAGCTTATTGTGTCTGACAGGAATGAGAACCATAGTCTGCTGTCCCACAACATACTCTTGGGCTTATGCATTCCTGTCATACCAGACCTTTTTCTGCTGTTGGGCTCCTGCCAGGTTCTCCTGGGCCAAGCCCATGAGCTCCCTAAGCCTTGTCCTGAGGTTCAGGAGATATGCCACAACAGACTCCTTGTAGGATTCACACTCACCATCCCACTCATCATGAATCAGATCTAAATGGCCCCCTCACCCTATGCCCATACAACAACTCAAAGGGTGAAAAAATCTGTGAATTCCTTGGGTACCGCTCTGTATGCTAACAGCAGATGGGGCAAATATTTGTCCCACTCTCTCTCTTAAACTGGTCTGCAAATGGTCATTGCATGGTCTTTAGTGTAGAGCTTACCCTCTCTACAAGACCATTACACTGGGGCTGGTAGGGGTAGTTTTTAGGTGCTTCACCCCACAGTGCTCTCACAGACAAGCCAGCAGGTCTGACATGAAATTGACATCTCTGGCCATCAGTATATCTCTCGAGGAAGCCTCCCCTGCTGAAAATCTCTAATAAAGCATTTGCTACCTTCTGCACCTCAATGGAGGAGAGAGCCATTACCTCAGGGTATCTAGTAGCATAATCTACTACCACCAAGATATACTTCTTCCCTGTCAAACTTGGAATACTCAGAGGTCCAACAATATCCATAGCTACCCTCTGAAATTACTCCTCAGTTACAAGCAAAAGCATCAAAAGAGCTTTGACCTTGTCTGTTGCATTGCCTACTTTTTGGCACTGCTCACAGGTCCTGCAGTACCCTGTAATATCCCTTGCAATCCCAGGTCAATAAAAGTTCTGCATAATATGTCTCTTGGTATGCTTTATGCCCATACAACCTGCAAAAGAAATGTCATGGGCTATGGCTAGAAGTGACAGATGGTAGGTTCTAATCAGGGGTCCACTCTCTATGCAGTAATCCTTTATTCCAGCATACAGCTTCCCCTTTTCCTTGAGAATCAGGTGACTCCCTAGCTGCCTCCTTCAAATCTCTTAATGTAGGGCCTGAAAGCTGAGCCTGTCTCAACTCTATCTTTGTAACTCTTCCCAGCTCCCCTTCCACAGAAAGTCTGGTATCCTCTGACAGTGGTGCCACACTGTTAGCGTGGGTACTACCACTCACTTCTGCCCTTGCAGTCACTCTCTCCAAAGGAACAACAGTACCTACCAGCAGCTGTGGCTTAACTTCAGACTCACTGCTAAAGGGTAGCTCCCTCCCTGAAATAGCCACCTCACCAGACTTGTCTTCAGGTGTGGGGTCACTCTGGGTCTCCTTCAGTCTACCAAACCCACATGCCTGTCTCTAAACCTGACTGTGTGCAACTGCTTGCACACAAGGTACTGCATTACAAAAATCATTCCATATCAAGCCATCTACAGCTATATCCTCAAACACACCTACTTGCTTGCTTCCTTTTCCACCCTCCCAGTCAAGGTGAACCCTGACCAAAGGCATTTGGAATGGGGTCTCTCCTAAAGCTCTGACTGGAGTGACTGCCCAGGCAGGTACTGCTCCTGTTTAACCACTGCAGGCTTCACAATGGTTATGTCAGAGGCTGTGTCTCTTTTAGTGATGGCCTGTTTTCCATCCACTAAGATCGGACATAAACTCTGGTGACAACTTACCATTGACATATTGTTATTTCCACTTGCTTGCTCCCACACCTTTTGTTCCTCACCTTTCTTCCATGGACATCTATATGATACATGGCCCCACTGGTTACATTTAAAAGATTTAATCCTTGATCCTGGCCATGTACCTGAACTAGTGTCTTCCCCTGTTACTGATGGACTCTGTTTGGGTGGTTTAGGCTTCCCACCACGGGTTCCCTTATATCAATGTGCAGCACTGGGCATCCCCTTCATGTGCAGTGATGCTCTGCTTGTTAAGAAGAGAGCCCTTTTTTCCACAACTCATCTGCAGAGTTTCACTCCCAGTCTGCCAACCAGATTCTCATGTCTTCAGGCAAAGTGCTATGGACTTGTTCGCTCACCAAAAGGTCGGCCAGCACTTCAAAAGTGGTGACCTGACATCCACTCACTCACCTATGAAAACAAGTAATTTACTCAGAAATATAATCACACACACTTCTACCTTGTGTCTATGCTCACAAAACTTATTTTTTTTTCTGTAAGCTTCAGGTGTTAACTTAAAACATTGTAGTAAACAATGCTTTATTCAATCATAGTTTAAACACTCAATATCAGGCAATTTACAAACAGCAGTTACAGCTTTACCATGGACTAAGGGGGTTATGAACCATACCCAGAGCCCTTGGTCAGCATTATACTGTTTACATGCTCTTTCAAAGTATGCATAAAACTATGAAAAGGATCACACTCTGTAAATTGTGGAAGAGATTTACTGACCTTTGTTGCTTCTGGGGTTCATTTTTTCCCTTCCCCATTACCTCCATGACCCTAGCAAAGAGTCCCTCTTGTGTTGACGCTGCTTCTCATTTTCTTTGGTCTCCAAATGCTGCAGTCGCTCTGCTGATTTTAATTCCAAATGTTTGGCTTCCAGTTCAAGTTTCTTTAACTCCAGAGGGGTTCTTAAGTCCTCTAAGGAAAAGGTGAACTGTCCTGTTTCTGACTGCTGTAAATCCCCATCACCAAACTGGTTATCCTCCTGGTTGCTGGTCTGAGTTACAGCTGTGACTAAGGCTGAAATCATTTCCTGTTTAGCCACGTTGACACGAACCAGTCCTATGGCTTCATACACCCTGGCCAACTGGTTCTTTGTCAGCTTGCCATAATCCTCTGCTGACATCTTTGCCTGTTTTCCCTGACTAAACTTAACTAACAAAATAAAATAAATAAAACTGTTGTGAAATGAAACTCTGAATGTTTTACTTACAGGCCACAGATGTTCGATTAATATCCAACTACTGCCACCAATATGTGACATCCCCTCTCTGGGCCAGTAACCAAAAAGCCTGAATACTCACCACTGACACTGGACAGGGACATTCATGTCTCTGCTCCAAGCAGCTAAAACACACAAACACACACACACACACACACACACACACACACACACACACACACACACACACACACACACACACCTGGGAAAGGCTGGCACAGATTTGCTAGCTATGTCCCCTTCTGCCTAGCCTATAAGGTAGTTAAACTGCCACCAGATACTCTAAAGCCATCTACTCTAAGGTTCTTACAAGTGAATTTGAAATTAATAGCAATACCAATGATAGTGCTTGACCAATGCAGTAAGGCTTTCAAGAGTGGCCACAGAGTCACCAAATAGAAAGAAGTACTTGCAAAGGTTAAAATATTCTCTAAAGAACCAGCCACAATGAAAAGTCTAAATATATTTAATAATAAATAATGAAAGAACATGAAAATACTAGCTACCTGTTTACAATAAACACCAGAGTTTCAATCACAGGAAATATTAAAATAACATGGATGAATAGATTCACACAGATACAGAAAAACAGTACTTAACTAATCTCACTATATTTTCCTGACTGATCTAAAGAATTACTATTCCCTGATCACTTACTAGAGCAAGGCAAGATGAAGTAGGTGATCCTTCTATGTCAGGTTTCAAGAACAGAGTGATCTGAGACTTCAGTTTCATCTAGCACTAAACCATCATTTTGCCCTGGATTACATAATGACATCACATACATCTACTTATCTGACTTCTGATTTCCATACTACCCTCTTTTCTAGCAACTCACTAAGAATCTCACACATATGTGTCAGTAATACACACATAGAGCTTTGCTAAGTTCTGTTGCAGCTTCTAGAAGTCATAAAACAATAAAACACTTCAACTCTTCCTACAGAAGCTAATAAACCATTTTCTGGCACAGTTATTTAATCTCTGGCTACAGTTAGAACTGTAAGATACAATCTTTAGGCCTAAATTATGTAATTTATTTTTTTTACTAGTTTTCAAAATTAGCTGGACTGAGATTAACCTCTTCTCTTCCAGTATCCTTTGTTAGCATATATACATTTCCTCAGTTATAATAGTACAGTCTGATATAAATGCATATTTCTTTTCTGTCCAGCTGGACACACTTTTGGTACATTTTTAACACAAGCAGCTTTACAAGTACATTTTTCAACATAAGCATCTGTACAAATCAGTTTGATATACAAATGACATACAATTCATTACAAAATTACAACTAGCTGTGCTGGTGTATGTTACACATCCACTGACCTACTTCTCCTGGCATAACTGGCAATACCTCACATTGTCACAATTGTGTCAATGGTTTCACTGGTATTTTGATATCTGTGATTGCATTTATTTTTTCTATGCTTGTTAATTTGTATTTGTGATTGGTATATTGGTATCTGTGGACACTACTTACTGCACTTTTAGGTAACATAGGAGCAATGTTTTGTCACAAAAAAACTTCCAGTTTAGTAAGAAAAAGATTAACGGCATTGAAGGACTGGATTGTATATAACATGAGAAAGTATAAAACAATTGGTAAATATAAATTAAAACATTAATACTTACTACATTAAAAAATCAATATTATATAAGATTTGTAGTGTACCAGCTAATATAGCTTGCATTTCCTACTCAATATTTACCATTCTTGCCTATGCTTAAAATTAATTGTGGTAAAACTAGATACTGAATAGTTATCATATTTGAAAAGCAATGTTAATTTCCAGTTGAAGGTAACCATTGAGACAATGAAGTTATTTAGACTTCACATCAACCAGTTTAGTAGTGTGACTCAGTTCTATGACGTTGATGAAAAATGCTGGTCTACTCATCAATGAATTAAAAGATTTTGGGAGAGCAAATCATGCCTGGAGGTAGGCCCAGAGACTGAGCAATGTATACTTTCCATAATGATTACTCAATGGCAAAGTTGGGTGAACCCGTTTATTTTTAAAATACAAATAAAATGAATGTTGGCCATCTAGAGACTTGACCATAAATATTTTTCTCACTTTCAGAAGGAATATAATCAATGAGGTTGGGAAGACACAATGGTAAAGGATACAGTGGACAAACAGAGGAAAGACAATAGTGAGGTGAGAATAGTACAACATATAGGGGTGGACATGGACACAAAAGAGAGGTGAATATTGGGTTAGGGGATAGGATTGGAAGTTCAAACTCATCACCCTGAGAACTGTCACCACTAAGTCCTAGATCAGAAAGTGTAGATAGCTGTGGACAAGGATGCAATTCAACATGTTGCTGGAGTTTTCTTTCCATGAAGAAGATGCAGACAGCCATTCTCCTATTCTCGCACACAATCTGTGCCAATTCTTAGATGACAAAAGTGTCACCACCATTTGCCCTGCTATTGTGCCCTGCTAGTGGTGAGTGTGATGATATGGACAAGTGTCAGTATAGCCAGCTGGAGTTTTGCAAAGAATGATATCCCTTTTGAATATTAACTAGTTTATATAAGATGCTTGTATTACAAATGTATTAGAACTGTATGTCATTTGTATATCAAACTGATTCATACAGATGCTTGTGCTGAAAATGTATTTGTGAGCTTTTCTTGTGTTAAAATGTATCAACAGTGCACCTTGCTGAAATGAAAAGAAATGTACATGTATTATTGTAACTGAATTAAATGTATATGCTTTAACAGAGGATACTGGGACAGCAACAGTTAACCAGCTAGCTAACTTTTAGAAAAACAAGGGAAATGTAAATGATGTGTTAAACTATTAAAATGGCACCCCATAATGTTGAATAGGACTGGAGATGCTAGGTCTGGGAAAAGGCCTT